>NC_081186.1:18108631-18408631 GCF_029867415.1 Vicia villosa | reverse complement strand
TAGATAATAATATAGTTCATTGTGTTAGCTTTTTAACGCTTCGAACGGCGACAAAATCGGAGTTACGGTTCAAGAGTTATGAAGTTTCAAAGTTTTGGAAAAACAGAAAAAGCTGTCATCCGCTTCAGCTCCGCTCAGCGGACCTTCGCAGAGAATTTTCTGCAACAGAACCTCCGCTCAGCGGACCCACCTCCGCTCAGCGGACCTGCGTAAACCCAAAAAAAAACAGAACGCACCAGAACTGTTCCAAGCCCCTTATACCCACTAAAACAACTCCCAAATATCATTATAACACTAATACAACACATACAAACCATAGAAACAACCTAACATCAAACTTTTCATGGTTGATTCATCAATCTATCTCAAAACCTAACTTTTTATACAAACTCAATCAAGCCATAGAAAAGGAAAACAAACATGATCAATCACCACAACACAACAAGGATATCATTTATTCATCATACAATCATTCTCAAACAAACTTAGATCAAACAAAGATCACACAAGAAAATTGTGGAAATTGGAACAAGAAGAACAAGAACAAGAACAAGACAATAAGAATCATACTTCCAAGATAAATTAGATTCACCCCCTTACCTTTCTATAGCGACGATCGGAACTCGATTCGGATGAAAAACCACCAATCTCCACTTTTCCTCCTCTTTTCCTTCTTCTCCTTTTTCCTCTTCCTTTCTTTCTCTTCTTTCTTTCCTTCTTTTTCTTTCTCTTCTTTATTTCTTTCTTATAAAGAAAATATCTATCCCGCGGAAAAGACCAAAATGCCCCTACGCTCAAATATCGTTCAAACGCCCCAAAACGCGGAATATTACCTTACTAATATTTCTAGTACCAAAAATATGAAAACCTTCAATTAAATATTAGTCTGCCATCCCGAACTAATACCGACTGAAACGACTCCAAAAATGGTAAAATTCCAATAAACGTCACAAACGTCCAAATCAAGTATATACTAATTTTTCCAGGCGTTACACTAGTAGCCATAGATGTTTGAGGTAGGTGTTGTCCACTAACTTAGCGTGTCGATGTTTCTCATAAAACTCATTCCCTAAAAATCAGGGTTTACCCTCTTTGCAAAAACACTTTGTTTGCCTTGCCTTTATTTATTCTATTAATCTGGTTTGTCTTAATCAATTAGGGTTATTGATCATTACTGCACTAAAAATATTTCTTTTTCTGTGCCTTTTTTCAGGGTTGACTTTTCAAATGCTTTCCGACTAAGCGCCACGTCAAATGCAAAGCTAAGTTCTAACCTCTCTTATTTAAATATTTATTTACCTTTTATTTTATTTTATTAGGGTTTAATTCCCTTGTCAATGGAACTCCTCATACACTTAGTTTTTCCTTTTATTCTTTTGCCAATTCTCAAATGGCAGGGTCAATGCTTAAGGCTCAAGGCAAATCTTTGCCCATCAACCTTCGTCAATCGAAGCTAAGTGTCTTTACGCTTTTTTTTATTTTTACTTTTATTGATTAGGGTTAACCATATTTATGGCTGAACTGATAATGCACTCACATATATCCTGTTTCCTATTTTTCCCACCTTTTCAGGGTTTGCCAATTGCCGAAGCTACGAATAGTCGGTAACCCTAAACCCTGATCTCAATTATTACTTGTTTCAAACTTATTGCTCTGTTTATCCCGCTGGTTTCAATTTCCCTTTCCCCCGCTGGTTTCAATTTCCCTTTCCCCCGCTGGTTTCATTTTCCCTTTCCCCATTACTATTTTAATTGTTAATATTAATTGCTGTGGTTAGTAATTTTAGGGAGTGCAACCCTGAATTAAATTAGAATCACCTAATTACAAGATAATTTTCTGAATCTAATCACATGATTGTTGCACCCACGCACACTTTTTGGGTAACCTCTCTGTTGCCTGTTGCCTGTTGCCTTGTTGCCTGTTGTCTTGTGTTTTTTGCAGAATAGCCATGTCCCTCGAATACGAGGATACCTCAACCATGTTGCCTCGGTAAATACAAAGGTCATAAAGTCCCTAAATGATGCTGCCTTCGATACACCAATATGACCTCGACCCTTGGAAGTTGCCTACGAAAGGCTGAGGTATCCTCTGGCTGCCTACGAAAGGCTATTCTGGTTCTTCCCTTAGACTACCTGCCTCTCTATGGTATGGGACCGTCTTATGGCGAACGAACTCTCGATGACCCTCCAACCTCCAAATGAAAGGCTTCCTGCCCTCTTATGGCATGGATAGACCCTTTCATCCTGAAAGGCTAAAAGAACTGTTTTCTACATTACTAAGGTAATTGCCCCTAATTGCTTTGCCTTGCTCTAAAACCTTTTTCATATTCTTTCTCATAAACCTTCAAAATGGCTACGCTCATTTACGAGCTAAAGTCCATATTCACTTCTTCTAAAAAAAATTTCAAAGAGCAAAGCAATTAAGAGCCCATGGAAAACCATGGATGCAAAGGGTGCCTTACACCTTCCCTTTTCATAATTACCCCCCGAACTCAGTTTTCTTTTAAAAGGTATTTCCTGTTCTTTTAGCCTTTCCTAAATTGGATAAAATAAAAGTCGGTGGCGACTCTTGCTATCCACACATTTCGATTAAAAAGTCAGTTCACCGTATAACAAGCACCTTCAAAATCCATCAACCCAAACAACTTTCTCAGGGTGGTTTAAGTGATAGGATAGAATTCACCATGAACGAGAGATATAATTGCCTTAGGCATCACTGTTGCATGAATCCAGAACTCCTTCACTAGGTCTGGATAGACTGGTCCACAGAAATCATAGAACATTGGCGCCCACCCTTGAAACCTCATATTTTCTGCAAGATGAATGTCATGTTTCTCTAGGTTTTCAACATCAACCATTAACTCACAAATAACTTACAGTTGATCCAAAGGAATCGAACAGGTGATTGGTGGAACAAGTTGTTGCTCTTGTTCTTGTTCATTCTGATGTGAAGAAGAAACATTCTGAGTAGAGGGGGAAGCCATGGAAGCACTTCTGAGATTTCTGTGTTTTCTTTTAGGGTCTGAGAAAATAGAGAAAAGGTTGCAGAAATGCATAAACAAGAGAGAATGAATGGTGAAAAGAGAAAAATAGAGAGAATGAGAGGTGTTTAAATAGAC
This sequence comes from Vicia villosa, assembly GCF_029867415.1. NCBI lineage: Eukaryota > Viridiplantae > Streptophyta > Magnoliopsida > Fabales > Fabaceae > Vicia > Vicia villosa. The sequence goes on along the minus strand of NC_081186.1, from coordinate 18,405,513 downwards.
ACGGATTTGAAACAATATGCAATTAAATTCTGAGAATGAATAGTTACAGAATGCAGAGAATCAAATGCATTTAATGTTGAGTGACGTTAGGGTAAAACGTGATATTTGAAATGATTTGCATAGTTACCTAGGGCGGCGGCTCATCAACTGCACGCATGCTTGTCCCTTTAGAGTGAACACGTGTTCATCTTCTGGAATAGCTGGTGACAGCTGTTTTGCTTTAAAAGAACTTCTGAATCAACTTAGACATATGAAATGTTAGCTATAACAGAATCAGAATATCTAATTGATCAACATTTTCATAATTTCTGATAAGAAAATAAATAATCATTTCAAATCTAATCCATACGTCAGATCTTCTCATCCTTTCATTCTGGGCATAAATCCATACTGATATTCTTCAAAATGAACTTAAACCTATCTTCAGAAAGGGGTTTTATAAAGATATCAGCCCATTGATGGTCTGTATCAACAAATTTTAAAGATAGACCACCCTTCTGAACATAGTCCCTAATAAAGTGATGTTTGATCTCAATATGTTTAGCTTTGGAATTTAAGATTGGATTCTTAGATAAACAAATAGCAGAAGTATTATCGTAGAAGATACAAATGTTACTCTCATTATTTGATAATCTTCTAGCTGACTCTTCATCCAGAGCATCTGTGTACTACTGTCGCGGGCAAAAAATCGTTTTGTTCCTCTTTTTTGTGGATGAGACACCTGATGCCTTCTTTGGGCTCGAGTGCTCAAAAAATGATTTTTCTTTTGTTCCGACCAAACTTTTTATTATTTCCAAAGGAGGAAAAAGAAAAAAGCTGCAATAACCTAAAAGTGGGGGAGAGATCTTTGGTAAGAGGGTTGGTTATACGAAGGGAAGGTATTAGCACCCAACGTATCTATAGTACTCTATAGGTTTCTTTGCTTTGTTTTTCATTCCATGTTATTGAGAGGTTCTTGTGAAATAGGTGGGACCTAAGGTGTTTGTTTGATTATGCTCGCAAAGATCATCGCGATCCTCTGCATACATATCCCCTAGAGGGAATCAGAGCATCTGTAGCTCGGGGTCTACGGGTGCTAAGGTTTGAGTGGTTTGAGGGAGAAGTTTTGCTCGCCAAGGATACGACCTTGTGCCTACGTATTCTCAAAGGGATGTTGAGAAAGTCAGAGCAATCGTAGTTCCCACTTATGCTAGTGGAAGCAAAGGATAAGAGACAAATGTCATCTAAATGTTCGATGTATCTAATCTATATCATCACATACATCTGTTTGTTTTTCGTTTGAAAATCTTTTCATTATAAGCCCGGGGCCATGCCACTTAGGGTGCTTAGAATGATAAAGATGTTTTGGTTGTTTAACCAGCCTTGTGGCAAAAGTTTCAATGAAGTCAGCCTTGTGACAAAAACTTTGATTAATCAGCCAGCCTTGTGGCAAAAGTTTCAATGAAGTCAGCCTTGTGACAAAAACTTTGATTAATCAGCCAGTACGGTGGCAAAACGGTTTGATTGATTAGCCAGCCTTGTGGCAAGAAAAAGTTTGATTGATTAGCCAGCCTTGTGGCAAAAAGTTTGATTGATTGATTGTTTGTGATGATATAGATGAGATGCTCCTATCATAGAGATGAAAAATGTCTAATCTCCTAGGGTATTTGATTTGGATATTGGGGATGCTTATAAGAAGCCCGTGGGTCCTTGTACGAAGTCCAAGAGGAGGCTATCCGAGGGTCCTTGCATTGTAAGCCCAAGAGGAGGCTATGGGAGGGACTATCGAGGGTCCTTGCATTGTAAGCCCAAGAGGAGGCTATGGGAGGGACACTCGTTTGTACAAAGCCCAAGGGGAGGCGTGGTATAGTTGGTTTGAGCTCTTAGAGCGATTTCACCGGGAAACCATACTCTATGTCCTAACCTAAACTAGGGAGATTCTTTGCACGAAGCCCAATAGGAGGCTATGGGGAACCTAGTGTTGTACTAAGTTGAACAAGCACACATATCACACATATGAACAAACATGAACAAGTATGAACAAACATGAACAGGTATGAACAATTATATATATATATATGACAGAGTGTGTGTATATAATGGAGTTTATGAAGGAAATATACCTGTAAGCATGATCCATTTGTATACACAGGGCTCGGGACTCACACTCGGGGAGAAGTCCACTTGAGTTTATTCACAGCTATGTAAACAGGTATTTACAAGGGGCTTGGGACTTATACCTACATGGAGGCCCATGATATTTTTGGGAAGATTTAAAGAAACCTTCATTTTTGTTTATTTTGTATTTTTTGGAGTTTCTAATTGATCGAGATATGTACAAAAGTGTGTGTACAATGAAATACCTAATTTCATGTACAGGAATGGGTATGTACAAAAGGGGCTTGGGACTTATACCTACATGGAGGCCCATGGTATATTTACAAAAACATGGTTGATTGTTTTATTTACAAACGCGTCGTTTGAAAAACTGTTTGAAAGTTTTTGTTTTTTTGAAAGAGTTTTCTGTATAAAGAAAAACTGTAAAAAAGGAAAAAAGGAGTGGGTCTTATACTCTCTAATATTCGAGAGGCCCCACATCGTTTCAAAAATCAATTGATCAATTAAAAAGATTTAATCAATAGTTTCAAAAAGAAATGGTTTATTGTCTTTGAAAAGAATCGCGATCGCTTGTTTTAAATCGGTTTGAATTTTGAAAGGAGTCAAATTAATCAAGATAAACAAAAAGATTATCTTCAATTAACACTTAAATGATCAGGGTTTGCTCAAAAAATATTTACAAGTGATTAAGTTTGAAAATCAAATGAAAAATAATATTTAAAAGTATTAAAAATACTTAAAAATAAGTCATTTTAAACCTATTTAAAAATGTATCAAATAAATATTTTTTTGATGATTTTTTTTTTATATTCTTAAAATATATGTGTTAAACAAGAAGTGTGTAAAAAATGAATGAAAAATGAATTAATTTGATGTGTTAAATAATTAAATGAAGTTGTAAAAGAAAATGAAAGAAAAATAGTTGTTAAAAAAATGTTTTTGGTCCCTAGGGGTGTTGAACCCACGCCCTCTCTCTTACCAACCAAAACATGGACCAACTGAGCTGCGCGTGCAGCTTGTTTGTGATACGCGTTCAATACATTATATTTTAAAACAGTTATTTGAATTCTTCAAACCAAAAAACGCGCCAAGAACACAACCCTAACTGATTTTTGAAAATCATCAAATCTGTGTTGTTTTGATCAAGTAAAGGGTCTATTCCGCTCGGTTTTTCACAAGGATCGTGATAGTGGCCTTTGATTTCATTTATTTTCACTCTAAGATCATTAATTTTCTGATGAACATGAAGAACCCTAATTCTATGATTCAATCTGAAATCGTGTATGTGCAAGATAAATAGCAATTGATTGAGGGTTAATGATCCTCATGTGTGCAGAAATGAGATGGTATGTTCATATTTCATTCATGATGCATGATTCATAGAGTTTGAAGTTCAAGTAGCTTACCTTCAAAAACGGCAAAAGTGAGAATCGAATTCTGCAAATGAGGAGTTACAGTTGTTGTTTCTTGATCTGGACAGCATCAATGGACCTTATGGAAGGTGTTTGAATGCCTGGAATGAACTGGAAACCTCTTGATCAATCTATGGTACCCGATCTGCAGTATGGCTTAAGTGAGGATCTAGCTTGATGATTTTGGTGTTTCAGATCATGGATGATGGTTGGAACAGTTCATATGAAGTATATGGATGATGTTTAGAAGGTTAGTTTGGACAGAATTTGCTTGGTATGGATTTTGGCATGATAAGGCTAGTGTTATGCATATTTGGAGGTGAGATGATGATTCTGAGTTTTGGGATGATTTGAGATATGTGAATGGTTCAAACACATCATATATGATGTTTATGAGATGTTAGAATCATTACTTTGGCCAGAACTTCAAGGGTTTGGAGGTTGGGATTTCTTCCTCACTTTGAAACTTAAAACTTGCAATTCAAGAAAGAAAGAGAAAACCTATCTTTTGTGAGGTTTTGGTGTGATTTTGAATGAGGTAAGGACCTATATTTATAGGCCAAACATTCTGAACTCAGAGCTTTGCAACTTGCTTCTTCTTTGGTGATTTGGCACTTAAAGGATAGAAAGGAATCTTACCATTTAATGCAAAATGGTTAAAGTGACTTAACCATGGTTATTTCTCTAAGCTTCTTATCTCTTTCCTATCTGATCCCAAACCAGAAAATATCTTCTAATTATTGCATTGGTGTGTCATCACTTGCATTATTTGGTAAGATAGTTCATAACTTTGGCAAAATGACTTGAAATTTCAAGTGAAATGGTCACTAATGGCAAAATTCAAAGCCATAGCTACACTCCATATTTTTTCATGCTCTTGGACATTTTGGAAAGCTCATGTTACATACTTCAAAACCCTAGTTGGAAGTTTCTTCAAGACCTTTAAGGAAATGGGTGAAAAAGATCCATGAACTTTGAGAAAAATGAAGTTTCAAGTGAAATTTTCCAAAGATGCCAACTTTGAAGCTCCATATCTCTTAAATGGTTGATCTTATGGAAAAAATTTATATGTGTCAAAGTTGTTTATTGGATCAAAATCTACAACTTTCATGTTGGAAGTTTTTTTCAGTTTGTAGGTGAAATTTTGAGAAATTCCCTTCCAAATTTTGGAAAAAACCATGAAAAACACTTAGAAATTTTTCTAAGTATGAAAAGTCAAACTTTGACTTTTTGACTCTTGATTGATTTTCTTGATTTTTCTTGATCAAATGACTTCATATATCATATATTGATGATTCAAAACTTCAAAAGTCATGGTTGACCAAAATTCCCAAAAGTCAAAGGTGTTCTTGTATAGTTGACTTTTTCAGACGAATCGCGTTTCTGGAGATTTCAAATGAAACAGGCTATCCTCACCAAATGAATGGTATGAATGGATCACATTGAAGCATTAGAGATTATTGAGCCATGTTTTGAGTTGTAGCATCATTTCCTGATTAAAAAGTCAGTTGTTCAGTGAATTAGGTCAAAAACCCTAATTGTCGACCAGATGAAATTGATGACTGTAGGTCTTGAATTGAGATGTAATTTCCATTGGATTTTGTCATAGGGATTATTTGAGGATGATTGAAACTTTTGATTGACTTCCTGGGGATTTTTAGGGTTTCCCAAATGTGATCCCTGATTTCAGTCCCTAATAGTTCAAAACCCTTATCTGATGATTTGAATTTTTACTGTTGATCAATCCTTGTGTGGGAGATGTTCTGAGTCAATGGATTAGGTCAAAATGATGCACTTGGGGTCTTGAGGTCATGTCCCAAGTCATTAGATCAAATTCTGAGCAAAAGTCAGGAGTATGCTATCTTCAGTCAAAACCCTAATTTGATTAGTTCAGAGCCTTTGAGATTGTTGAAATGAATCTCTGAGGACCAAATGTTGATTGTTGATGAAGATAATTCTTTTGAGATGAAGGGAGAACAAAACCCTAATTGATTGTTACTTGTACTAATGAGTGATTTCTTGATTAAACCCTGCTGAGTCACAAGTAGCAAACACAAGCTATGCAATTTGTTAGAGATGCAAATGATGCATATGCAAATGATATGAGATGGTATCTTAGGTCAAAAATTGGGGTATGAAAGATGCCCCTATTTAAGTTTCTTCAACCTGAGACATGAAGATTGAAAATCTTCGTTTTGATAGGGTGGAAGAGACTTAAATATCAGAAGACGCAAATTTTGGACCTAAGATACCAAAATTGCGAATGATGCAAGGATATCTTTACCGAGGGATATCAAGAACTGACTCCGCTGGGGACAAGAGATCGGGAAGGATGTCTCAATCCTTTTTAGGAAGAGAATCCATTTTTGCTTTTCGGGAAAGCAAGTGTATGCTTCACCGGGGAATGATAGCTTTGTAAGAAAAGCTTACCTATCGACATTATCGACTATCAGCACAGGGATAGACTTGTTTAATAATGCGAAGGTGAAAGCTATGAAACTGTGTTACCGACTATCAGCATGGTGATAGACTTGACAAGGTAAAAGAGTTTCAAAGGTTCGGTTAATATTACCGACTATCAGCATGGTGATAGACATGTTTAATAATATAACCAGAACAAAAAGTTACCGACTACCAGCCTCGTGATAGTGGTTTTGAAGACATGATCAATTATCAGCCGAGTGATAAAATGATTCAGGAGACTTTGCTAGGGGAATTACTGGTTATTCAGCCTTGTGAACAGTAATAAGGCCCTGATTGTCAAATGGTCTTCATGATTGATTTCCTTGAGAGTAAAAAGCTTTTGAAAGAGACACAAGCTGCTCGGATGATGAGACTATTGCTTATTGTCTTTTTTTCACGACTCTATTTGAGGAATCGGAACTTGAATCTCTGGTAAAGACAAGGTTCTATCCATGAATGAATTGGAAAGAAACAGTCAAACAAGACTTTGTACCCATGAGGAATGAACTCAACTGGGGATTTTCTCCTTTGTTTTGAGAGGAGAAACTAAAGCAACCTTCTTCCACGAGGAATGATCTCAGTGGGGAACTGGAGAAAGAAGATGTTCTTTCTGCTTATGGGTGACAACCTACTGGAGAGATGACACGCCCATACCTGTTTCTTTTTTTTCTTTTTTTCTTTTTTGCTTTTTTTTTTTTTGAGGACAGATACATCCTGAAAAATGCAAGAATGCATAAATGATGCAAATATGTATGAATGATGAATGTCATGAATGTAGCATGCATACTGACAATACTGACAGACAATGAAGTATATACTGGAGAAGGACCGACGTCGCAATACAACCAGATACTTGGCAAATGTTCTTCAACACGGTGTAGATAACACAGGTGATGAATGGTATTGCGTGCTTTAAACTTCTCTGGGGAAGATAAGCATTTTTCCTTATTGAGATGGAAGAACCTTTTCACTGGAGATAGAAAATCTTCGTTACTGGGGATAGAAGACCTTCTTCACTGGGGATAGAAGAGCTTCTTCACTGGGGATAGAAGAGCTTCTTTACCTCGAGGGATAATTGCTTCAAGAATTCTTTTCTGGGACAAGAATACCGTTGTCTCAACAATTTTTCAGGGAGAATCCTTTTGTTCATCCTATGGAGACGACTGCTGATGTTCCTTCCGTTGTTCACAACTCAAAGGAAAGTTTCGCTTTTATTTTGAAAAAGAAAAGTGAAGTAAATTCATTTAAAACTTATTTTTTCTTTTTTTTTTTCAAAAGTGAATAACACAATTAAAGCGTCATTTTGCAAGCTAAAAGAAATTAGAGATTGCAAACAAATGGGCACAAGGTTCAAATTTATTTAATAGGATGGTAATCAGCTAAAGGCGTGATTCCATGGAGTATTTACAAAAGTTGGAAATGGTAATTATGCGGAAAAGGCTACATTGAAAGCAATAACCACTATTCCCCCTAACAACTTTGAGTTCCAACTGTGCCTGTTGCCTCAGATTGGCGATGATTTGATTGTAGATTCTTTGATGAAAAAGACTCCTCAGGTGACGAAGTATAGACTGATGCAGTTACTTTGTCATAAATCCCTAATTTTTGCCTAGATTGCCCTTTCAGGTTTTCAATCTACCAGGATGAATTTTTTTCTGTTTATTGTCTCTAATTTTTGCCTGGACCGCCCTTTCGGGTTTTCAGTCCACCGAGACGCTCATTTTTGCCTAAGTCGCCCTTTGCGGGTTTTCAACTTACCGAGCTGTTCTTTTGTATTTTTTAGACAAAGTATTTCTTGACTGCATCAGCATTCACAGGATGTGGGAGTTCATCACCATCCATGGTTGCAAGAGTCATGGCGCCGCCGGAAAATGTTCTTTTGACAACATACGGGCCTTCGTAATTAGGAGACCATTTGCCCCTAGAATCTGGTTGAAAAGACAAGATCTTTTTAAGCACGAGGTCACCTTCTTGAAATTCACGAGGTCGAACCTTTTTGTTGAAAGCTTGTTTCATCCTTGCTTGGTATAATTGTCCATGGCATAGAGCAGTCATACGTTTTTCTTCGATTAAGTTCAACTGATCGTATCTGCTTTGACACCATTCAGCCTCTGATAACTTAGTTTCCATGAGGACTCTCATTGATGGGATTTCAACTTCTACGGGGAGCACAGCTTCCATGCCGTATACTAGAGAAAAGGGAGTTGCCCCTGTTGAAGTACGCACTGAAGTATGGTACCCATGTAAAGCAAATGGCAGCATTTCATGCCAGTCTTTGTAAGTGACGACCATTTTCTGGACGATCTTCTTAATGTTCTCGTTGGCAGCTTCAACAGCACCGTTCATTTTTGGTCTGTAAGGAGAAGAGTTATGATGCTCAATCTTGAATTCCTCACACAGTTCTTTCATCATTTTGTTATTCAAGTTTGAACCATTGTCAGTAATGATCTTGCTGGGAATACCATATCGGCAAATGATGTTATTCTTGATAAACCTTACAACCACTTGTCTTGTAACATTGGCGTAAGATGCTGCTTCGACCCATTTGGTGAAGTAATCAATAGCTACCAAGATGAAACGAAGACCATTTGAAGCTTTCGGTTCGATCATTCCAATCATGTCGATACCCCACATGGAAAAAGGCCATGGAAATGAGAGAACGTTGAGTAGAGTCGGTGGCACATGGATCTTATCTGCATAGATCTGGCACTTGTGACATCTCTTCACGTGTTTATAACAGTCAGATTCCATTGTCAACCAATAGTATCCTGCTCTTAAGATCTTTTTGGACATTGCATGCCCATTTGAATGAGTTCCAAAGGACCCTTCATGTACTTCATGCATTAACATGTCTGCTTCGTGTCTATCCACGCATCTGAGCAAAACCATGTCGAAGTTTCTTTTGTATAGCACATCTCCGTTCAGGAAGAAACTGCCAGAAAGTCTCCTTAGAGTTTTCTTATCTTTGTTTGATGCCCCAAGTGGGTACTCTTGAGTTTGAAGGAAGCGTTTGATGTCGTGGAACCACGGTTTATCATCGATGACTGCTTCGGTTGCAAACACATAAGCGGGCCTTTCAAGGCGCGTAATTCTGACTGTAGGCATATCGTTCTAGTGATTGACTTTGAACATGGAAGATAGAGTAGCCAAGGCGTCTGCCATTCGATTCTGATCTTGAGGTATATGATGCAATTCAACCTTGTTGAAGAAAGTCAAAAGACGTTGTCATACCCCAAAATTTGCCCACACTTTTCAAAAATTCAAAACTATTTCAAAAAATTGGGTTTTTATAAAATCTAGGTTTCATTTACACTAATATCCTGAATTTTATAAATATTCGATTTAAAGTCTATTTTAAAATATAATAGTTTACTCTTAAATTATTATATTTTAATAAATAGCAAAAATGCTTACCGATGCTTCATATACTTCAATTGGCTTTTTATTTCGAATAAATAACATAGCTCAATTGGTTAGGAAGTAAGGCTTGCAAACAAAAGGTCTCGAGTTCGAACCTCACTTGGTGCATTTTGTATATATTGGTTTGTTTTTAATCGTTTTTGTTTTTTCTAACTTTAGTCCCACATTGAAAAATTTAAAAGATGGCCTTATACTTTTTCCTATATAAACTCTCTTTCTCTCATGATTCAACAGACACAATGAGAGAATTATCTCTTCTTAAAAAGTTTCCCATTTTCTTGAGTAGAGACTTTTTTTTAAGAAATTTTCTCTTTTTGTATAAAAGTTTCTCTCCTTTGAGTTGAGACTTTTTTTTTAGAATTTTTTTCTTGTGGTATAAAAGTCTCTCTCCTTTGAGTTGAGATTTTTCTACAAATCTGAAGCTTCAAGAGTTCAGAAGAGGATTTCTGAAGATTGGAGTTCATTGAGGAGGGGCTTCAAGAGGCAGTGGACTTTCTCCACTAGGTAATTTCTCATCTTTAGTTTATTTCATGTTATTATTATTTATTTTAGTTTCTTTTAATTATTTTTATTTTTAATCACATAGTTTTAATTATTTTTATTTTTTAATTATCTTTAATCTTTTTTTTTTTCAATAAAAAAAATCACATAAAAATCATTAAACTAAAATGTATATTATATTTACTTGGTTATGATCTGTTTGTTAATAAATAACTTAATCTTTATAAAGTAACATCTTGAATACCAAAAATACCAAAAAAAATGTATTAGTTTTTATATAATAACAAAAATATAAAAAATACGTATTAGAATTTAGACATATTATATTCTTATATCAAAAGTATTTGTTTCATGCATCAACTTTAGTTTCTTTTTTTTCAATTAACATGTGTTTATATTTCTACTATTTTTTTCCTCCTATATATTTGTGTTACTAATATTTTATTTTGGTTGCGAGGTACTATCTTGAGCACATACTATTTTGTGGACGTTTGCAAGTTCTATCTTATTTTGTATATATTAATCATCCTATTTTCTGTTTTAATTTTCATTTGGGTTTGTAATAAGTTTCATCCCCCATTGGTTTAAAATTGTAGTCCCCTCCCCGAAGCCTTGTAATAGCGTAGAAACTTTATTTTCCGCTCTTTATTTTCTGTACATATTTAACTGTTTAAATGTATGCCTTAGGATTGTATGACAAGATAAAACTAATCGTTAGATCACCTTTAATTAAAAGATAAATAAAATAACTGAACATAACACACGTGATTGCTGCACACACTCACCTCTAGGGTACGCCCCTCTCGGTTGCCTTACGATTATATGGTCGTATCTCTCGAATGTAGAGGTATCTTAGCAAGCGATGACCCTTGAAAATATCATCATAGAAAAGATCTTAGTCCCTCGATGACCCTCGATTGTTGCCTACGGTAAAAGATCTTGTCCCTCGGAGTCCCTTCGGAAAATGATGATAGTCCCGCTAAAATGCTAAGGTTCCTCTACTTGTTGCCTTCAACGACCATACGATGACCCTTCGATGACCCTTCGATGACCCGCACGTCCAATATAACAAGGATTTCCTACTTCTATATAGTACGGATGGTCCTGGGAACTGTAAAAATTACGGAAAAGACCAGTTTATTAGGGTAGTTCTCTTAACCTGCCTTGCTCAATAAAAGAAATCTTCTCAAAAACTTTTTCAAAGACAAAGGCTACTGTCGCTACCGCGAAAATTAACAGAGTCGCCACTAACATATTTATCCTGAAAAGGAAGGGAATGCCAGCAAACCACAAAACAAAACAACGGTCTCACGACCAGAGAAAAAGGGTAAGGGAGTCGGTTACGCGAGGGGAAGGTATTAACACCCCTCGCGCCCATCGTATTCGATGGTATCCACGCCTGTGTCTGAAACTATGGGTGTGTAACAAATCTACGCTAATCTGGACTAAAATGAATGCAGAATGTAGGGAAAAGAAAGGATTATGCTCGCACGGGCCCTACCCCGCTGCCTACGTATCTGTTTTGCAAAATCAGAGCTACCGTAGCTCGGCTAACTAATTTCTGTTTGTTTTCTGTTTTTTAGGTGAACAAGTTACATTCACACTCCGCTGCTCGACCTTTGGAGACTTATGCTTGGGAATGGAGCGGAAATAACAAGCTCTTAAGAAAAGAAAATCAAAGAGTGTGGTTTGTGTTTTAAAGAATGCATGAGGAAGACCTAAACTAAGGGGGAAAGCTTGCTACCTAATGTTATCATACAAAGGGTACAAGTCTAAACTAGCCTATCAACCTACGAGGGAAAGGGGAAGCAAACAAATAGCACACAAACGAGCATCCGCTCGTAAAGCAAACAAACCAACGGCACTGGCCGAATGGTAGAAAGACGGTCCCGCCATAGCCAAGGGGAGCAGCTCAACCCAAGTCAACCAAGCATTAGACCTCGTGAAAATGATCGGGCCATAGACAAGAGGGCGAACCCCTCTCAGCAACCAAGCCGTCACGGATCGTAAAGGAAAACGGTGCGTGCGTACACCGAGCATCAACGTCGAGCGACGCGAGCTATAGGAAAGGCGGGGTCCCGGCTACATGAACCCTTTTCCTGACATACTCGAGAACAAGATCTTGTGCAAGTTCGGAAGTGAGCAACGCGTAGCGTGCGCATACCAAACGGACTTGATGAGACTAGGCGGGGGTTGATTACAAACCCTTGACCGCATGCCTTCCATGAGGACTTAACGGAGTGCCATATAGGACTTATTACACCGTGACTCCCTGCCGCAAAGCACAAATATAAACACACCAACAAAAACAGAGCCTCTTTCGAGGGCTTGGCCAGATGCATGTCTAAGTCCTACTTCTCATGTTAAAGGATGATGCGGGGAAGCGATAAAGTGCGAGAGAAATAAAATGAAACGGGATCAATACCAAACGGATGATGATCCGTAAACTAAAGAGAGGCGAAGCGAAGAAACTAGAATCCCGCAAGCGAGCTAGCAAAGCAAAAGCAAATGGTCAGCACACCGATTAGCCATAAAGCACACAAAGGTCGACACGCACGTCGAGCATAATCACGATACACCTGCAAGAGTAACAAGCAAACCAAACAAGCAGATATAAAGCAATAAGATCGTGTCTCCAAGTCGAGAGCACGATACGAGTCAACGAGATATAATCGTATTCCGCAAGTGAAGCGGAACACTCAAGCAATGAGTATCAATCGGTGACCGTCCAAAAGCCTTGCACACTAGCACACAAGTTAGAGATAACAAAACATCGCAATCGGAATTGCGTTATTACCTTCTAATCTAAAAGAAAAGGAATAACTAATGCAAACATGAAATGAACAACAAAATGTCAAGGGGAAAACAAAGATGAATAAACCACAATCAATCAATACCAATCATCTCACAAGATAGCACGTTTCACAAGCTTTCCAACGGTATAAAGAACGCGCAAATCGGAGTTACGAGCAAAAAGATATGAAAGATTGAAGTTAGGAAGCAAAGGAAGCAAAAGTAGGTCGACCTACCTTCGACCTAGGTCGACCTAACAGGTCCAAAAACGAAATAAACAGCTCCAGGTCGACCTAAACTCACCCTGGGTCGACCTAACAGTGCCATGGTCAAAAATGAAGGTTTTAGGTCGACCTAAACTCACCCTAGGTCGACCTAGCAGTGCCAAATGCCGAAAATTGAGTTTTCTCGCAAGGAAACATGATGCAATTCTTCATGAATGTTCAGCATACAAGCAAATATCAAACATGCAATGCTATGAGTCAAGAGCAAAGCACATTATTCAGCAAATTGATCGTTCTTTAAGAGCAAAATTAAACATTCCATCGAACAATTAGCATGCAAGCATTGAATCGTAGGCATTGTGATTATATCATCAAGAGCAATCGTTATCAAACCTCAAATGGCATCAATTTAGCGTAGGCATCATGAATTATCATTCCACAATCAATTATCACATGCTAGAACTCAAAATTAAGCACAAATGCTTCACACATTCAAATTATCGAACACTTAGCATGCAATTTTTTGGATCATAAGCAACATGCATGTAGCATCATCAACAACTCAACGGTAAATCTCAAATTCAATCAAATAATCAAGATCAACACAAATCGAAGCTGTCAACAAGCAATTATCATCATCAATTATCATAGATCCATCATCCACAATCAAAAATCTTCATGATCAATGTCGAATTAAGCAACAAATTCAATAATCTAGCAAGGTTTGTAGTGAATTTACCGGATCGAACGAAGAGAATGAGATCGAATGAACACGAACGCGAACACGACGCGAACACGAACGAAATTCAAGAGGTGTGAGGGAGAGAGTGGCGCGTGAGATCCTTTGATAGGGAGAGAGATGCGCGACACTTTAATCGGAGGAGAAGATCTTGATTTGTGCTTTGATCTTCATTTGTTCTTAAGATTTGATCTTGAATTGATGAAGTTTTTGTGAGTTTTTGTGGTTTTGATCCAAGCAAATTGAGAGAGAATTGAGAGAAAGTGTTTTTGATCTTTTGGGTGAAATTGAAGTTATGAGAGTTTTTTTTTATTTGTGAAGAGCAAAATGTTTATATATTGTCAACGCGAAATGTCCAAATTGCCCTCGGTGCGTTTTATTTTGGCTCATTTTTAAGGAAACTCGGTTCGGCTCTGAATTTAGGAACGAAACCAATGCCATTGTGAAGATGACCAAATTTGTGACCCGTCGCCGCGAGAATCACCTCAATCCGATGAGCGATGAAGAAAATACGCCGGTTTGAATGACGAGAAACGTCGATTCATCTGGCGCGACTATGTGAAATTTTGTGTGTACCGCTCAAAGAACTCGATAAAACCCCATCTTCGGCTCGAAATCTGAACAAGCATGTGTGACGAAGAATCGAAGCTAACGAAATTTCTGAGAAAATGCCGCCGGAATGGACTTCATACGATAAAAATCGAAAAAGTTATGAATTTTCGAACTCGGCGCGACATACCCGAAAACACACTTTTTACTGAAACAACGCGACGATCCTTAAAATTCTGGGAATTTTCCGTGCATAATTGGCCTTCGGTCCGAACATATGAAATCTTGGTAATGATGGTACGGAGCTCCAGTTAAATTTTCAAGCAAACCCGACGAGCGGATTAGGAGATATGAATTTTCCGAGGTCCAAACCCCTACATTCAGCACTGTTTTTCACTACGAAACCTCAAGTAATTTGCAAATCTGGCGACTTTCCTCAAAGAATTGGCTTCCGAGCCGAACACGAAAGTTGTAGATATCGTCGAAACAGTCGAGACAACGTGGGAACTTAGCTCATATCACCTTCCAAATATGACTTGCGAATTTTCTCGTATTTCCACTGTTTAAACCATTTTTCACGCCTTTCTTCTTAAACCCATGAAAACTCTTTATTATTTTTCTTCAATTTTTGAATGACGAAATAAACGTCATTATTAACTTATAGCTCAAATAAAGAGGGCAAATTTTGAGGTGCAACAGTTGCCCCTATTCAAACTTCTTGAACCTGACGAGTGAGAAACGAAAGTTTCGAACCGTTGAGGTGGAAGGAGATTGAATACCAGAATGAACTTGAAAATTTGCACTCTTGATCAATAGAAGATTCCACCTTGCAATAAGAAGGAATGTACCACCCCGCAAGCAGGGAGAAAAAACTTCAATCGATCTAGATAATAAATATGTTCCAACTTGTGATAAGAGGGAACGGGCACCCACAGGCAGGGGAAAAACACTTCCAATGATCTGGGCATCAAGAGAAGGAACATCTCGACTGATCTGAATATCAGACGTAGCAGATGTCTCCGAACATGCATCGGGATAGATGTCTTAGGTCGATCTGGGAATCGAAGGAGATACATCGGTTGATCTGAACATCAACGGGTAATAAGTATCTCTGATCTGGGAATCATGATCTGGGAATCTGGGCAGACATCTCTTCTGATGCAATTAAATCATCAGGTAGATATTCCAACTAATCTGGGAATTAGCGGCTAGCTCCTTCGTAAGACCACGGGGATCCGGAGGCGGTTCCTTCAACTGAGCTGGATATCAGGATAGGAACAATATCTCTTCCGAACTGTGTACGCCGGGGAAAGAATGCCTTTAAACTGATCTGGACATGATGCCAGAAAATAAGTAGGACAATCTTCATCTGAAAGACAAAGTCGATCAGGCAAACATCTCCATCTGATCTGATGATATCAGTGGCTTGCTCCTTAGTAAGATCACGGGAGATCCGGAGGCGGTTCCTTCAACTAATCTGAAACTGGATATTAGGATAGGAACGGATGTTTCTTCCGAACTGTGTACGCCGGGTAAAGAAAACGTCCTCAACTGATAGTAAGGTATCAGGACTGGGCAAACGAGTTTCTTCTTCTGAACGAACTAAATCGTCAAGGAGTAGATATTTCCAACTGATCTGATGTATCAGAGGGCTTGCTCCTTCGGAAGATCTTGGGAGATCCGGAGGCGGTTCCTTCAACTGAAAGTCTGATTTATCAGGAATGGGAACAAATATCTTCCACCGATCTGGGGGCATCGGGAATAGGAATGTCTTTGAACTGATCTGAGTTGTGCCAGAAAATAAGTAGAACAATCCTCTTCTGATTCGAAATATCAGGATAAGCGCCTGTAATGACTAGGCGAATATTGCTCTCTATGGAGCATTTGAATCTGGATGACTTTCTTGTAGAAAGAGACAACAGATATGATATGGTTTATGCATGATGTATGTATGAATGTGTATGGAATACCATTTTCGAGAAGGAAGACGCTATACGCTTTTGAGAATGCAATGCAAATGATGCATGATTCGAACGTTGCTTAGGGAGACAATGGAGGAGCACTGAATTGCTGAAGAAGTCCTGGAGAGAGTATGGAACTCTGCGGAGAGGACAAGATGGGTGACCAAGGGTCACAAACTGCGAGCTGGCCAAGATGAATCAGAAATCTGCTGGAGACGATCAAATCTAGATGCGAGCTCTGGTTGGGGAATAAATCTTGCTTGAAGATATGAACATCCCACTTAACTGCTTGGGGAAGACCCATGCAACTTCACTGGAGAAGCAAATTCTCGACACCCTGGGGATGTGAAGGTAAAGACAAGTTATGGAGATAACTCTGGTGAAGAGTAACCAACTTGCTGGTGTAGGACGCATTCCGCTGGGGAAATCCTAGATGAGAACAGATCCTGCTGAGGATGCATATGAATCTCTGCTGAGGAAAGAAACTCAGTGAGGGGAGATGAACACTTCTGCAAAGCAAGCTGCTGAGGATATGAGAAATCCGCTGGGGATAAGGACTTAGCATAAGAACCTTTTGTTAGGACAACTCCACTGGGGAACAAGATGACTCTCCTGGGGAGAACAGGTCAATCTGTTGGGGAGAGAAAACGCCCTACTGGGGAGAACGAGGAACTCGGGCAAGGAACCTCATTAAGAGCTAGCTGGGGAATCAGACACCATTCCATCATGATTCAACTGGGGAGAAAGCATTCCGTCGGGAATAAGGCTTCTGGAGCATAGAGAATGCATTAAGATGTACTTTGCTGAGGGTACGAGAATCTTGGAACAAGAGAAAACCTCATCTGGATGCGCTCAGCTGGGGAATGAGGATCCGTCACTTGGCTAGATCCGTCAATGTGCTGACATGGTGTACTCTAAGGAATGTACCTGCGAGATAAATAGATGAAAATGCCCCAGGATATAGCATGACCTTTGCGGGGTTTCCTCACATGACAACAGTTTGTCAGACAACTGAGCTTTGAAGCTTTCCAAACAAGCAATGATGGGCAAGCAATGATTAGAATACCAAACAAGTATCAGTCGGAGCATCAAACAGGCATTGGTTCTTCAAGGGAAGATGCCACCAGGAAGTGGGCTTAAGAGGTCAAGCGAGTGTAGACTTCAAAAGGACCAAACAGGCATTGGCTTTCATAGTGTTCTGCATATTCGTATTGATTGTAAAGATGCCAATCAAGTAATGGGCTTACAGACACATTGGAGTGTATATGACAACTATCTGCAACTGTTGGAAATCCACGACACGAGGGTCGGAAACTCACGACTCGAGGGTCGGAAAGGAGATAAACTCACGACTCGAGGGTCGGAAAGGAGGTAAACTCACGACACGAGGGTCAGAAAGGAGATAAACTCACGACACGAGGGTCGGAAAGGAGATAAACTCACGACTCGAGGGTCGGAAAGAAGGTAAAATCACGACACGAGGGTCAGAAAGAAGGTAAACTCACGACTCGAGGGTCGGAAAGGAGCAGACTCACGACTCGAGGGTCGGAAAGGAATCAAACTCACGACTCGAGGGTCGGAAAGGAATCAAACTCACGACGCGAGGGTCGGAAAGGGATCAAACTCACGACTCGAGGGTCGGAAAGGGATCAAACTCACGACTCGAGGGTCGGAAAGGAATCAAACTCACGACTCGAGGGTCGGAAAGCAAAAGACTCACAACACAAGGGTTGGAAACTCACGACTCGAGGGTCGGAAAGCAAAGGAATCACAACACAAGGGTTGGAAACTCACGACTCGAGGGTCGGAAAGCAAAGGACTCGCAACACGAGGGTTAGAAACTCATCAAACTCATGACTCGAGGGTCGGAAAGGAAAGGAATCACAACACGAGGGTTGGAAACTCACGACTCGAGGGTCGGAAAGAAAAGGACTTCGATGTCCACATAACAGGACCCTAGTTGAGGGATACCAATAAGCAACGGGTGCAACCTCTGGAAGGGATTTGAAAATCACACTGAAACGCAAAGAGATGCCATCAAAGATTGGACTTTCAGCTTCTGATTGCTGAGGATGACGACCCTGATGGTTCTCAAACTCATAACTTGTTTAGCTCACACCCGAACTTTAACTGAACACCTCCTGATGAGGATAAAATGCCGATGCATAGTGTCTTGCCCCAGTATCATGAATTTTGGAACCATGCCCCTGATTGACCAGAGTTGTAGGTAGCTTCAAATGCATTTGGATGAATGCCCCTGATTATTCAACACTCTAAGAGATTCTTCGAATCTTGACCTGATTGCCTCAGATTGAGTGAAAACTTACTCGATAGAGTAATCAAACGCTTTTTGTGCCCCTGAGGGTGATCAGACTTTGAAATATTGCTGCCTCTGCTCAACGGAGTTCGGAAGACAACCTGTCCTTCAGGAGGATAAAACTGTTCATCTGAAGTTCATGATAGAAGCTTCCTTGATGTCAAGCACTTGTTCATATGCAAAGAATGTTTATTTTGAGAAATATAATTCTAATGCAAAGAGTATGTTTGTCTTGAAGTTTAAAGAAACTTTATGAAAGGATGTCGTAACATCGAGTTTTTTTTTGTTAAAGAAAGAAAAGATGGTGTGATACCAACTCAAGCGTTTAGCGGATCTCCTAGGAGTCAGCTTACCGTATTCTCATGTATAGTCTGCTTTCGAATTAACCCATGCTTCAGTTAGGACTTTTAAGGGTTGTAATGTGGCCAGGTTCACGGTTTTTAGAAAAAAGGATTTTTAGGCTCAAATTATTTGGTGCCCACCCCCTTCGTGATGTTCTCCAGTCCTAAGTTCAGTTAACTTGACACGAGCATTCATCTTTCAAGAGGAGTTTGAGATGATTGAGGAATCAATGAGGCGTTCTAGATATGGCAGTCACTTTACCTTTTGTTTTTGGTGTCTGATCACACGACTTTGTTCTTTGCTAAGGATTCTTTTTTGTAATCCTTGTTCCGCTTTTGCTTTGTTTTTTTTTGTTTCCCTAACTTTTGCCTGGACAAATTCTTTTGAATTTTGATTTGGATGTCCAGCAGGATGCCCTAACTTTTGCCTAAGTCAAATGTTTTCAACTTGTTGACTTAGCGGGCTTTTTATTTTTTTCTTCATTCTTTTTTTTCTTTTTTTTTGAACAAGTCGTGTGATCCTGAATCTCTGATTTGTTAGAAGTGATTGTGACTGCCTGAGTCTTTGATTGATGAAGAATTACCATTGTGGTATCATCATATTTTGACCTCCTGATGTGAGGGATAAACCACAGCGGCTTTGATGTTGGTCTTGACCTCCTGATGTGAGGGATAAATGGGATGTCTCAACCTCCTGTGGTGAGGGATAACCCTTGTGGACTTGACTTTCCTCAACCTTTTGAAAGATAGCCATTATTGTATCCTTAGATGCATGCTCCTGATGAATTTTGAATGCTTAATCAGGTTAACTGAATACTACCCGCCCCTGGGTTAAAAATAAGGGTTTTTTATAGAGAAAAGAAACTCCTACTTCGAAGGCTCGGAAGGGTTAACGAAGGTTTCACTCCCTTAAATCTCCAGTGTTTGGGAATTTGAAACAATGCCTGTACATCATCAGCAGGATCATATTCAAAATCATACCATTTGAGTTTCTTGGTATTATGTTCATCATCCTCCCTTCGGAGTTATCATGCTTTGTTAACAAGAGTTTAGTATCACAAAAAGCATATAAAAACAAATAAGAGCAAAAGCGAATGGATTTTTTTTAAGACAAACATATCCAATGCATTATTATTATAGTTCAAAAACAAACAAGTTTTACATACAAACAGTATTGCATAACACAAGAAAGATTACACATGAAAATGCATGATGAATTAAGAATTGCCAGTGTTGAGGAGATCCTCTCTGTATGGACTTATTGTTTCAGAAGATCCGCTGAGTCAAAGGAGAACTTCAATTCTGGTCTTCAAGTGCGAATGTGATAGCCTTTACATCAATCAGGTCTTGAACCTTGTCTCTGAACGGCTGACAATCTTCAGTCGAATGACCAAGTGCCCCGGCATGGTAGCCACAACTGACATTAGGGTCAAATCCCTCAGGATACGGGAAAGAAACAGGATCCAACTGTTTTGGTTCCACCAAGGAAAGTTTGAGCAAGTCAGATAATAGCTCATCATGAGTCATAGGAATGGCATCATACACTCTTTTTGGCCTTCTACGCCTCTGTCTACCCTGCTGGGGACGATTTTTTTGATGGTTCCGCCATGGCGGCGCGTACTGAGCTGATTGATCATGCAAAACCGGCTCCCTTTGGACAAACTGAGTAGATGGATGACTGAGAGTTGCATCATAAATTTGTAGGTCATCCTGAATAGAAATAATCGCTCCCACTTCATTACGAGAGATCTGATCGAGAGGATGATCAAGAGACTCCTCTTCATATTCAGAAATTACACTGATTCCTCCATCCACACGCTTGGGGAATTCAAAAAGAGCATCAACATCTTGGATATTACCATTCCTAAGACCGTTCTCAATTCGTTCGCCGACGACAACCAATTCTGCAAATTCAGAAGCACCAATCAAGCCTTGGTAGTATGGACCTTCCAACATATTTTTGAACATACACATGAGCTCTTGTTCTAATAGTGGAGGTTGAACTCTGGCGGCCAGTTCTCTCCATCGTCGGGCATATTCTCTAAAAGACTCATTAGTTCTCTGAGTCAAAGCTTGGAGTTCAATTCTGGTCGGAGCCATGTCACTGTTGTGCTTGTAACGCTTGACGAATGCTTCTGCTAATTCTTTCCAAGTTCGGACATGAGTTCGTTCAAGTTGAGTGTACCACTCGAGGGATGTACCACTGAGGCTGTCCTGAAAGAAATGCATCAATAGCTTGTCATTCTCAGCATAAGGAGCCATTTTGTTACAAAATGCTTTCACGTGAGTCAACGGACAAGTGGTTCCCTTGTATCTCTCAAAGTTAGGGACTCTGAACTTAGCAGGGATCTTGACACCAGGGACTAGGCACAACCCATCAGCATCTAAGTCAACGGAATCACGACCTTCTATAGCTTTCAACCTTTTCTCCAAGAGGTGGAACCTTTTGTCATTTTCATTAATCGGGAACCTGAAGGCTTCAGGTTCCAAATTGTTCTCATAATGTGCATTCTCCTTAACGGGAATAGGAATTTCAACAGCATTTTTGACATTCTGATTCACAAGACCTTCTCCTGGGGGGAGATTACCATCTGTAGCTGGCCTCTGAAGAACCTGTCTCAATTCTTCTTGTCTAAGAGCAAGGGTTTGAATAGCCTCCATACACTGACCCATGTTAGCCCCCATTTCTGTCCTCATCTCATTCAAGTTTTCATAGATCTGTTCCATGGCTAACCCTTGATTGTTGATCGGTATCGAGAAATCGGAATCGTACTTCTGTAGAGAAAACCAAATGAAGAGAAGGCTGAGAATAAGAGCTCCATATTTGATTACCTGTCATGAATGCATGTATGCATGAATGGACGCAATGTTATGTTCCCATCATTTCTAAGGAACCCTCATGTTTTGATTGATTTAGCAAGTAAGAGATGGAAAAGCTCGGCACGAGGCTTAAAGATGTGATTCCTTGGAAATGAAAGGAACATGTATGCTAGTTATTTTTTGTACATCATATTTTTGGAAAGTAAATATGCAATGATGCAAAGTGGTGGGGCTTGTTGCCGCCCACCGGGCATTCTGGACTGCCGGTAACACACATAATACAGAGCCAAAGGTTCGGCCCCCAGATGGTATACCATACGGAACATAGAATGTCAATCCACAGAACCAAAGCCCGTTGTCAACAACGCACTGGAATAGAACACAAATCACCATTCGAACAAGAACCATAGTACCCCACGAACAGGAACCAATAATACACTCGAACGAGAACAATGGTAACCCACGAACAAGAACCGAAGTCACCGTCAATGTACCTGTTATATAATCATTGATTCCCGCCCCGCTCACGGGTAAATCTAGGCCAAGGTAGGTCGAAAAGCCAACAGAGGATCGAATGTAGGCGCTATCATACGATATTGCCTCATTCCACCAAGCTCTGCCCGTGGATACGTGCTCAGATCAATCAGGCATACGCCTTCTGTCCGTCACGGCCACTCTAGTCCTAGTTCCTATGGTATCACTCATAGCCTGGGTATTGGGCCTTTTACCTCTTGAAACACCCACCCAACAAACAGAGATCCAGACAGTCCAGAATATGATGCAAAAAGTAAAAGCGCACATAGAATGCAATGCAAACAGATAAAATATGCAAAGCAATAAAAACACCCAAAGATAAACACACAAGCGCTAGGATCGACTCACTAGGTACGGACCCGCAATAGGTCGAGACGTCCCCAGCAGAGTCGCCAGCTGTCGCTACCGCGAAAATTAACAGAGTCGCCACTAACATATTTATCCTGAAAAGGAAGGGAATGCCAGCAAACCACAAAACAAAACAACGGTCTCACGACCAGAGAAAAAGGGTAAGGGAGTCGGTTACGCGAGGGGAAGGTATTAACACCCCTCGCGCCCATCGTATTCGATGGTATCCACGCCTGTGTCTGAAACTATGGGTGTGTAACAAATCTACGCTAATCTGGACTAAAATGAATGCAGAATGTAGGGAAAAGAAAGGATTATGCTCGCACGGGCCCTACCCCGCTGCCTACGTATCTGTTTTGCAGAATCAGAGCTACCGTAGCTCGGCTAACTAATTTCTGTTTGTTTTCTGTTTTTTAGGTGAACGAGTTACATTCACACTCCGCTGCTCGACCTTTGGAGACTTATGCTTGGGAATGGAGCGGAAATAACAAGCTCTTAAGAAAAGAAAATCAAAGAGTGTGGTTTGTGTTTTAAAGAATGCATGAGGAAGACCTAAACTAAGGGGGAAAGCTTGCTACCTAATGTTATCATACAAAGGGTACAAGTCTAAACTAGCCTATCAACCTACGAGGGAAAGGGGAAGCAAACAAATAGCACACAAACGAGCATCCGCTCGTAAAGCAAACAAACCAACGGCACTGGCCGAATGGTAGAAAGGCGGTCCCGCCATAGCCAAGGGGAGCAGCTCAACCCAAGTCAACCAAGCATTAGACCTCGTGAAAATGATCGGGCCATAGACAAGAGGGCGGACCCCTCTCAGCAACCAAGCCGTCACGGATCGTAAAGGAAAACGGTGCGTGCGTACACCGAGCATCAACGTCGAGCGACGCGAGCTATAGGAAAGGCGGGGGTCCGGCTACATGAACCCTTTTCCTGACATACTCGAGAACAAGATCTTGTGCAAGTTCGGAAGCGAGCAACGCGTAGCGTGCGCATACCAAACGGACTCGATGAGACTAGGCGGGGGTTGATTACGAACCCTTGTCCGCATGCCTTCCATGAGGACTTAACGGAGTGCCATATAGGACTTATTACACCGTGACTCCCTGCCGCAAAGCACAAATATAAACACAACAACAAAAACAGAGCCTCTTTCGAGGGCTTGGCCAGATGCATGTCTAAGTCCTACTTCTCATGTTAAAGGATGATGCGGGGAAGCGATAAAGTGCGAGAGAAATAAAATGAAACGGGATCAATACCAAACGGATGATGATCCGTAAACTAAAGAGAGGCGAAGCGAAGAAACTAGAATCCTGCAAGCGAGCTAGCAAAGCAAAAGCAAATGGTCAGCACACCGATTAGCCATAAAGCACACAAAGGTCGACACGCGCGTCGAGCATAATCACGATACACCTGCAAGAGTAACAAGCAAACCAAACAAGCAGATATAAAGCAATAAGATCGTGTCTCCAAGTCGAGAGCACGATACGAGTCAACGAGATATAATCGTATTCCGCAAGTGAAGCGGAACACTCAAGCAATGAGTATCAATCGGTGACCTTCCAAAAGCCTTGCACACTAGCACACAAGTTAGAGATAACAAAACATCGCAATCGGAATTGCGTTATTACCTTCTAATCTAAAAGAAAAGGAATAACTAATGCAAACATGAAATGAACAACAAAATGTCAAGGGGAAAACAAAGATGAATAAACCACAATCAATCAATACCAATCATCTCACAAGATAGAACGTTTCACAAGCTTTCCAACGGTATAAAGAACGCGCAAATCGGAGTTACGAGCAAAAAGATATGAAAGATTGAAGTTAGGAAGCAAAGGAAGCAAAAGTAGGTCGACCTACCTTCGACCTAGGTCGACCTAACAGGTCCAGAAACGAAATAAACAGCTCCAGGTCGACCTAAACTCACCCTGGGTCGACCTAACAGTGCCATGGTCAAAAATGAAGGTTTTAGGTCGACCTAAACTCACCCTAGGTCGACCTAGCAGTGCCAAATGCCGAAAATTGAGTTTTCTCGCAAGGAAACATGATGCAATTCTTCATGAATGTTCAGCATACAAGCAAATATCAAACATGCAATGCTATGAGTCAAGAGCAAAGCACATTATTCAGCAAATTGATCGGTCTTTAAGAGCAAAATTAAACATTCCATCGAACAATTAGCATGCAAGCATTGAATCGTAGGCATTGTGATTATATCATCAAGAGCAATCGTTATCAAACCTCAAATGGCATCAATTTAGCGTAGGCATCATGAATTATCATTCCACAATCAATTATCACATGCTAGAACTCAAAATTAAGCACAAATGCTTCACACATTCAAATTATCGAACACTTAGCATGCAATTTCTTGGATCATAAGCAACATGCATGTAGCATCATCAACAACTCAACGGTAAATCTCAAATTCAATCAAATAATCAAGATCAACACAAATCGAAGCTGTCAACAAGCAATTATCATCATCAATTATCATAGATCCATCATCCACAATCAAAAATCTTCATGATCAATGTCTAATTAAGCAACAAATTCAATAATCTAGCAAGGTTTGTAGTGAATTTACCGGATCGAACGAAGAGAATGAGATCGAATGAACACGAACGCGAACACGACGCGAACACGAACGAAATTCAAGAGGTGTGAGGGAGAGAGTGGCGCGTGAGATCCTTTGATAGGGAGAGAGATGCGCGACACTTTAATCGGAGGAGAAGATCTTGATTTGTGCTTTGATCTTCATTTGTTCTTAAGATTTGATCTTGAATTGATGAAGTTTTTGTGAGTTTTTGTGGTTTTGATCCAAGCAAATTGAGAGAGAATTGAGAGAAAGTGTTTTTGATCTTTTGGGTGAAATTGAAGTTATGAGAGTTTTTTTTTATTTGTGAAGAGCAAAATGTTTATATATTGTCAACGCGAAATGTCCAAATTGCCCTCGGTGCGTCTTATTTTGGCTCATTTTTAAGGAAACTCGGTTCGGCTCTGAATTTAGGAACGAAACCAATGCCATTGTGAAGATGACCAAATTTGTGACCCGTCGCCGCGAGAATCACCTCAATCCGATGAGCGATGAAGAAAATACGCCGGTTTGAATGACGAGAAACGTCGATTCATCTGGCGCGACTATGTGATATTTTGTGTGTACCGCTCAAAGAACTCGATAAAACCCCATCTTCGGCTCGAAATCTGAACAAGCATGTGTGACGAAGAATCGAAGCTAACGAAATTTCTGAGAAAATGCCGCCGGAATGGACTTCATACGATAAAAATCGAAAAAGTTATGAATTTTCGAACTCGGCGCGACATACCCGAAAACACACTTTTTACTGAAACAACGCGACGATCCTTAAAATTCTGGGAATTTTCCGTGCATAATTGGCCTTCGGTCCGAACATATGAAATCTTGGTAATGATGGTACGGAGCTCGAGGTAAATTTTCAAGCAAACCCGACGAGCGGATTAGGAGATATGAATTTTCCGAGGTCCAAAACCCTACATTCAGCACTGTTTTTCACTACGAAACCTCAAGTAATTTGCAAATCTGGCGACTTTCCTCAAAGAATTGGCTTCCGAGCCGAACACGAAAGTTGTAGATATCGTCGAAACAGTCGAGACAACGTGGGAACTTAGCTCATATCACCTTCCAAATATGACTTGCGAATTTTATCGTATTTCCACTGTTTAAACCATTTTTCACGCCTTTCTTCTTAAACCCATGAAAACTCTTTATTATTTTTCTTCAATTTTTGAATGACGAAATAAACGTCATTATTAACTTATAGCTCAAATAAAGAGGGCAAATTTTGAGGTGCAACAGCTACGCATTTACGCTAAAGTCCTTACGTCCCTTTTCAACTCAAAACAAACAAACATGAGCTAAGCAAGTCAAGAGCCCGTAGAAAACTACGGATGAAAAGGGTGCTTACACCTTCCCTTTTCATAACTTACCCCCCGAGCCCGTTTCTTTCAAATAAGGTCTTTTTCTGTACTTTTTGCCTTTCCTAACATTGGACAAAATAAAAGTCGGTGGCGACTCTTGCTCACCGCAACATTGTTGTTTTAAAAAAAATAAAAGTCAGTTCACCGAGTTACAGAACTGGCGACTCTGCTGGGGACAAAATAAAAAGAGGGGTTTACCTTAGAGCTTAGATCACTAATGTTTGTTTGTTTGTTTTACTTTTCATGGTTGCTTGGGAAATAAATGAAGGATGAATCCTATACCCGGATTCAAGTACACTTAAGATAGGAGTGGCATAGTCATGGCGACCTCTTTCACATATGTGGGAGATGAGTCAATATGAAGTTCACGCTTGAGTTAGGACTCCATAGATATATGCACACCTTTCTCAAATGAGGGAGGTCTATGTATCTAACTTTGGGTGCGCCGGAGCTCAAGGACCTTTAGTTACCCTTTAACCCATCTTGGCATTTAGGAACGTAGTGGGGGGACTACTCTTGACAAATGTTGAGAACTAGTCGCTACCCGATGCTACAATTCAGATAGGTTCTCTCTCAAAGTATCATTGCATGGTGCAAATGCATCATGTCCGAGGATGCTTTAGAAGGGCTGACAATTCTGAATAACTCGGTAGAACCCGTTTGTTGATATCATCCTTATCTTTAGAAGTACCTATTGGGGAAAGGTAGTCACCTGATCATACTTCATGCAAGCCTTTAAACCTAAGGACTCTTGTGTGACTTGTTTGTTATCTAACCACTTGATCTCCTTGCAGGTTTTGTTTGTAGGACTTACTTGTTCATACTACCTTATGCTTTTACATTACCTGTTGACTAACTCTTTTCAAGGATCTTAGGGATTTAGGACAGAAGGACTATCAGGAGCCTAAACTTCTATCAAGGGGCAAGAGGATTTATTTTCCTCCAGCCATATGCTTTTCAAACTCGAAAGTAGAATAAACTTTTGTCAATGGGCAAGAGGATTTATTTTCCTCTAGCCAGATGCCTTCAAACTCAAGGGTACAGTTCCTATCAAGGGGCAAGAGGATTTATTTTCCTTTAGCCACATGCTTTTAAGCTCAAAAGTACCATACCCCGAATCAGAGGCTATGACCCACTGGATATGGTGAGCTTGATTCTTAAAGAAGGACGTTCAAAGATGGAAGTCGTAGTTCTTCAACAAAGCTGCAACTACATTTCAATGTTGCAAATTGGGTTCCAAAAAGATCTTTGAAAACATTGCATATGCATTTGCATACATATCATTGCATAACAGGTTTCCAGACAACGAGCTTCTCATTTTCTGCCTCAAATCCCTAAAGCTTGATACTTACAACTCCTTTGTGGCTTCGTCAGAATCTTCTTCTTAGAAGTACTTTGTAGTTCAGATATGAACACTTGGTTTGGTTTCCTCTCTGGGGCACTTGGTCAGTCGATCGATAATTGCCAACCAGTCCGAGATAAGGTACAAGAGCTGATAGATGCAAAGGCTATCATATTCACACCCGCGGGCCAGATTTGAAGTTCTCCTTCGACTCAATGGACCTTCTGAAGCAATAAGTCCATATGGAGAAAATCTCCTCAATGTTGGCAATTCGTAATTTCTCATGCATTTTCATGCGTAATCTTTCTTGTTCTTGTTCAATACTGTCTATATGCAATACTTGTTTGTTTTTGAACTATAATAATGATGCATTGGATATGTTTGTCTTGAAAAAATTCATTCGTTCTCGCTCTAATATGTTTTTATTTGCTTGTGATACCAAACTCTCAGTGATAAAGCATGATGACTCTGAAGGGAGAATGACGAACGTATAATACCAATAATCTCAAATGGTGTGCTTTCGAGTAAAACCCTGTTGATGATGTACAGGCATTGTTTCAAATTCCCAAACACTGGAGATATAAGGAAGTTAATCCCTTGTCAACCCCTTTGAGCCTTGAAGTAGGAGTTTCTTTTCTATACGAAAAAACCCTCACATTTAACCTAGGGGCAGGGTAGTGTTCAGTTAACCTGATTGAGTGTTCAAATTCAGCAGGAGCTCGCATCTAAGGATACAACAATGGTTATCCTTCAAAAGGGTGAGGAAAAGTCGAGACCGCAATGGTCATCTCTCGCAATAGGAGGTTAAAGTTTGACGATACAACAACGACTATCCCTCGTCGACCAAGAAATGAGGCAGTCACAATCTTTCCAATGATAATAAATTGAAGACGTCTCATACGACTTGTTCAAAAAAAAAAGAGAAAAATGAATCGAAAAGAAAGAGAGAAAAGAAAGCCCGCTAAGTCAACGAACTTGAAAACCAGCGACTTAGGCAAAAATTAGGGCATCCCACTGGACATCAAAATCAAAAGAATTTGTCCAGGAAAAAGTTAGGGAAACAAAAAAGAGATCCTCAACAAAAGGGCAAAGTCGTGTGACTATAAATTCCAAGAACAAGTCGTGTGATCAGACACAAAATATGAAAGGTAAAGTGATTGTCATGTCCAAATACCTAATTGATTCCTCAATCGTCTCAAACTCCTCTTGGAGGATGAATACTTGCATCGAGTTAACTGAACTTAGGTTGGAGAAAATCACGAAGGGGGTGGGCACCAATAAAATTTTGAGCCTAAAAATCTTTTTTTTTAAACCCATGAATCTGGCCACGTTACAACCCTCAAAAGTCCTAATTGAGGCAGGGTTAATTCGAAAGCATACTGTAACGAGAATACGGTAAACTGACTCCTAGGAGTTTTTGCCAAAAGCTCGAGTTGGTATCACATCACCTTTCACAAAAATAGATGTTTTCAAAAATTTCCTCTTTAAAACTTCAAGACAAACATGAACTTTGCATTAGAATTATATTTCTCATTTTAAACATTCTTTGCATATGAACAAGTATTTGATACCAGGAAAGCTTCCATCATGAGCTGCAGATGAAAAGTTTAATCCTTTCAAGGGACAAGTTGTCTTCAGAACTCCGTTGAGTTCGAGCGAGAATACCTCAAGTTCTGATCACCCTCAGGGGCACAAAAGCAGTTGGATACTCCGTTGAGTAATAGTTCAGTCAATCTGGGGCAATCAGGTCAAGATTTGAAGAATCTCTCAAAAGTGTTGAACAATCAGGGGCATGCACCCAAGCATAGTTGAAAATTACCTCCGACTCGGATTAATCAAGGGCATTGTTCCTAATTTCATGATACTTGGGCATGTTGCTTATAACATCACAAATCTCAGGAAGCCCTCCCGACAGGCATGCTTCAGTAATGCTCCGAAAAGCAAGAAAATTTCCCACGACTGACTCAGTTGGCTAAAACACCAATGTGTACAAGGGCCATGACATGTTATTATCCAATTCATCTGGGGAAGTCAAGTCGAGATTCAAATAATCTCTCAAAGGCGCTGAACATACATGGATTTATTTTCCCCGCCAAACATTGCTACAATTTGTTGGCGTCATTAACAACATTTTGCATCCATACATCATGCATCTAACTCCATGCCGCATATATTGTATCATGGTGAACACAAACATAACATGCGAAGATTCTCATTTATTTTGAGAGTTTCATACTACGATGCAATACATACATCATGTCATCGCATAAAACTAACTTTACCTTTCAGGTTGACCAACTGGCCAGGAAATAAGCATCAACAAAACCAATTTCTATCAAATATACAGTCTGGAAGCTTGAACCCCAGATTCTCGACAGAAACGTTCCGGAAGCCTGAACCCCGGATGTCCTGAAATCTACGACAGATATGTTTCGGAAGCTTGAACCCCGAATGATCTGAATTCTACGCCAGAAACGTTCCGGAAGCTTGAACCCCGGATGATCTGAAATCTACGACAGAAACGTTCCGGAAGCATGAACCCCGGATGTTCTGAAATCTATGGCAGATATGTTTCGGAAGCTTGAACCCCGAATGATCTGAATTCTACAACAGATATGTTCCGGAAGCTTGAACCCCGGATGTTCTGAAATCTACGGCAGATATGTTTCGGAAGCTTGAACCCCGAATGATCTGAATTCTACAATAGATATGTTCCGGAAGCTTGAACCCCGGATAATCTGAAATCTACGACAGAAACGTTCTAGAAGCATGAACCCCGGATGTTCTAAAATCTACGGCAGATATGTTTCAGAAGCTTGAACCCCGAATGATCTGAATTCTACAACAGATATGTTCCGGAAGCTTGAACCCCGGATGATCTGAAATCTACGACAGAAACGTTCCGAAAGCATGAACCCCGAATGTTCTGAAAACTAAGACAGATATGTTTCGGAAGCTTGAACCCCGAATGATCTGAATTTTACAACATATATGTTCCGGAAGCTTGAACCCTGGATAATCTGAATTCTACAACGGAAACGTTCCGGAAGCCTGAACCCCGGATGTTCTGAAATCTACAGCAGATATGTTTCGGAAGCCTGAGCCCCGATTGATCTGAATTCTATGGTAGATGTTTCGAAAGCTCGAACCCCGAACATCTATGAATCTCTATTCCAGATATGCGTTTGGAAGCTTGAACCCCAAACATTCTGAAGATCTATCATATACGCGCCATGGGAAGCATGACCCCCCAGGTTGCTGACAAGCATCTCAGTTAGGTGGCATCTCTAAGCCCATCTCAGACAGTTCTCTGTCAACCTCCGGATGGCATCTTGAAGCCCAACTCATACAAAAGTCCCTCCATCAACAAGGGCAAATTTCTGGGTATTCTAGTGTTCAATCCTCTTCCACCTTCAGATTCCGATAGGCACACAAGCCAATCTACATCCTCAGGTTTAAGAAGATTGAACAGGGGCAGCTGTCATACCCCAAAATTTCCCCACACTTTTCAAAAATTCAAAACTATTTCAAAAAATTGGGTTTTTATAAAATCTAGGTTTCATTTACACTAATATCCTGAATTTTATAAATATTCGATTTAAAGTCTATTTTAAAATATAATAGTTTACTCTTAAATTATTATATTTTAATAAATAGCAAAAATGCTTACCGATGCTTCATATACTTCAATTGGCTTTTTATTTCGAATAAATAACATAGCTCAATTGGTTAGGAAGTAAGGCTTGCAAACAAAAGGTCTCGAGTTCGAACCTCACTTGGTGCATTTTGTATATATTGGTTTGTTTTTAATCGTTTTTGTTTTTTCTAACTTTAGTCCCACATTGAAAAATTTAAAAGATGGCCTTATACTTTTTCCTATATAAACTCTCTTTCTCTCATGATTCAACAGACACAATGAGAGAATTATCTCTTCTTAAAAAGTTTCCCATTTTCTTGAGTAGAGACTTTTTTTTAAGAAATTTTCTCTTTTTGTATAAAAGTTTCTCTCCTTTGAGTTGAGACTTTTTTTTTAGAATTTTTTTCTTGTGGTATAAAAGTCTCTCTCCTTTGAGTTGAGATTTTTCTACAAATCTGAAGCTTCAAGAGTTCAGAAGAGGATTTCTGAAGATTGGAGTTCATTGAGGAGGGGCTTCAAGAGGCAGTGGACTTTCTTCACTAGGTAATTTCTCATCTTTAGTTTATTTCATGTTATTATTATTTATTTTAGTTTCTTTTAATTATTTTTATTTTTAATCACATAGTTTTAATTATTTTTATTTTTTAATTATCTTTAATCTTTTTTTTTTTCAATAAAAAAAATCACATAAAAATCATTAAACTAAAATGTATATTATATTTACTTGGTTATGATCTGTTTGTTAATAAATAACTTAATCTTTATAAAGTAACATCTTCAATACCAAAAATACCAAAAAAAATGTATTAGTTTTTATATAATAACAAAAATATAAAAAATACGTATTAGAATTTAGACATATTATATTCTTATATCAAAAGTATTTGTTTCATGCATCAACTTTAGTTTCTTTTTTTTCAATTAACATGTGTTTATATTTCTACTATTTTTTTTCTTCCTATATATTTGTGTTACTAATATTTTATTTTGGTTGCGAGGTACTATCTTGAGCACATACTATTTTGTGGACGTTTGCAAGTTCTATCTTATTTTGTATATATTAATCATCCTATTTTCTGTTTTAATTTTCATTTGGGTTTGTAATAAGTTTCATCCCCCATTGGTTTAAAATTGTAGTCCCCTCCCCGAAGCCTTGTAATAGCGTAGAAACTTTATTTTCCGCTCTTTATTTTCTGTACATATTTAACTGTTTAGATGTATGCCTTAGGATTGTATGACAAGATAAAACTAATCGTTAGATCACCTTTAATTAAAAGATAAATAAAATAACTGAACATAACACACGTGATTGCTGCACACACTCACCTCTAGGGTACGCCCCTCTCGGTTGCCTTACGATTATATGGTCGTATCTCTCGAATGTAGAGGTATCTTAGCAAACGATGACCCTTGAAAATATCATCATAGAAAAGATCTTAGTCCCTCGATGACCCTCGATTGTTGCCTACGGTAAAAGATCTTGTCCCTCGGAGTCCCTTCGGAAAATGATGATAGTCCCGCTAAAATGCTAAGGTTCCTCTACTTGTTGCCTTCAACGACCATACGATGACCCTTCGATGACCCGCACGTCCAATATAACAAGGATTTCCTACTTCTATATAGTACGGATGGTCCTGGGAACTGTAAAAATTACGGAAAAGACCAGTTTATTAGGGTAGTTCTCTTAACCTGCCTTGCTCAATAAAAGAAATCTTCTCAAAAACTTTTTCAAAGACAAAGGCTACGCATTTACGCTAAATTCCTTACGTCCCTTTTCAACTCAAAACAAACAAACATGAGCTAAGCAAGTTAAGAGCCCGTAGAAAACTACGGATGAAAAGGGTGCTTACACCTTCCCTTTTCATAACTTACCCCCCGAGCCCGTTTCTTTCAAATAAGGTCTTTTTCTGTACTTTTTGCCTTTCCTAACATTGGACAAAATAAAAGTCGGTGGCGACTCTTGCTCACCGCAACATTGTTGCATATAAAAAATAAAAGTCAGTTCACCGAGTTACAGACGTCTTGCATAATCTCTGTAAAGAATCAAACAAGGGTGGTAAGTTTCCCACTTGTCTTTGATTTGGTTGATCACGAGGGCTGAATCTCCATATATGTCGAGGATTTTGATCCTTAAGTCAATGGCTTCTTCGAGACCCATGATACAAGCTTCATATTCTGCGATATTGTTGGTACAATCAAATAGCAGTCTGGCGGAGAACGGAATATGAGTACCCTTGGGAGTGACGATGATTGCCCCAATTCCATTGCCAAAAGCGTTTACTGCTCCATCAAAAATTAGGCCCCATCTTGATCCAGGATCAGGACCTTCTTCAGGTAACGGTTCGTCACAATCTTTCATTTTCAAGTACAAGACATCTTCATCAGGAAAGTCAAGCTTGAGAGATTGATATTCATTGATTGGTTGATGCGCCAAGTGATCGGCGATAATGCTTCCTTTGACCGCTTTTTGAGCACGGTACTCAATGTCATACTCAGATAACAGCATTTGCCATCGGGCAATCCTTCCTGTTAATACAGGCTTTTCAAAGACATACTTGATCGGATCCATTTTGGAGATTAACCAAGTAGTATTGTTGATCATGTATTGGCGGAGACGTTTTGAAGCCCAAGCCAAAGCACAACATGTTTTTTCGAGCATGGAGTAACGAGACTCACAATCTGTGAATTTCTTAATCAAGTAATAGATGGCATGCTCCTTCTTACCGGTTTCATCTTGCTGTCCAAGCATACAACCCATGGATTCTTCTAACACAGTAAGGTACATGATTAGTGGTCTTCCTTCAACTGGAGGAATCAATATTGGTGGTTCTAACAGGTATTCCTTGATACTGTCAAACGCTTTCTGGCAATCTTCAGTCCATACAACCCCTTGATCTTTGCGGAGAAGCTTGAAAATTGGCCCACAAGTAGCAGTCATTTGAGAGATGAATCTGGAGATATAGTTCAATCGTCCGAGAAATCCTCTTACTTGCTTTTCAGTTTTTGGTGCAGGCATCTCTTGAATAGCTCTGACTTTGTCGGGATCTACTTCGATACCTCTTTGGCTGACAATGAAACCCAAGAGTTTTCCAGATCTAACCCCAAAAGTACATTTGTTAGGATTCAAGCGAAGCTGATATTTCCTTAACCGTTGAAACAACTTCAAAAGGTATTCAATATGTTCTTCTTCTGTACTGGATTTGGCTATCATGTCGTCCACATAAACTTCAATTTCTTTATGCATCATGTCATGAAAGAGAGTAGTCATCGCCCTTTGGTAAGTTGCGCCTGCATTCTTTAATCCAAACGGCATCACTTTGTAGCAAACGGTACCCCATGGGGTGATGAAAGATGTCTTCTCCATATCTTCAGGAGCCAACTTGATCTGATTATAACCGGAGAACCCGTCCATGAAGGAAAAGACGTTGAACTTAGCGGTGTTATCAACTAGCATGTCAATATGTGGTAATGGAAAGTCATCTTTTGGACTGGCTTTATTCAAGTCACGGTAGTCAACACACATTCTGACTTTGCCATCTTTCTTCGGAACTAGCACTATGTTGGCCAACCATTGAGGATATTCTGAGGTGACTAGAAAACCTGCGTCGAGCTGTTTTTGAACTTCTACTTTGATCTTGTTAGCCATATCAGGGTGAGTCCTTCGCAATTTCTGCTTAACTGGCGGACATTCTGGCTTCAATGGCAAGTAATGCTGAACAATATTGGTATCCAACCCAGGCATGTCTTGGTAGGACCAGGCAAACACGTCAACATATTCTTTGAGAAGGTCTGTCAACTTACTCTTGATATCAGTATCAAGCAGCGATCCAATGGTCACTTCTTTTTTGTCTTCTTCGGAACCCAAGTTGATTCTTTCTAAAGGCTCTTTGTGTGGCAGAATGGCTCTTTCCTCGTGCTTAAGTAATCGGGAGATCTCGTCCGGAATCTCTTCTTCTTCCTCTTCTTCGGCTTCGAACACAGGAAACTCAAAGTTGGGAGAGGGCACAGGGTTATTGCATTCAATGGGTTTATCAATAGTAAATCTGTACATGTGATTTATATTTATTTCAGAAAATTTATGAATGCAAGAGTGTATGCAGATTTTTTTGAAAAAGTTTTTTCTTTTATTTTGGTTTTTTAGGATTACCATTTCCAGAAAAGACAAAAAATAAAAACACATAATGTAGGGAATTCAAAATGACGCTTTATTTATGATTCATTTTTTAAACAAAGCCCTAAACACAAACTCATTTGTCTTGGGCAGGACAAAGAGGGAAACTTTTTAAACAAAGCCCTATACACAAAATTATTTGGGCGGAACATTTAAAAGCAAAGCCCTATAAAACATCTCTCTGCTTTGGGCAAGGCAGGAGGTCAAAATAACAGCGAGGTGATTACTTTGAGCGGCGAACAACATTCGGAACGTCGACAGCCTTCCAGTAGCAACGAACTCCTCTGTGTATTATGTATTCAGGAAAATTCTCCTCAGAATTATCTTCAGTATTGACATTGACCGCTGGTCGAGCAGGATTTGAAGGTCCTGGTTTGTCACCCTTGTTCTTTGTAGAGTTGAAACGGTCTTCTTCTACTTCTTGAAGAGCATAAGACGAGTCACAATCTTCAGAATTTTCAGGGTGTTCTTCCCAGTCTTCAGGATGAAGAGACTCATTGTCAGCGACACTTTCCGAGTCAACTGCGGGACAATCTTCCCCTTCATCTTCAAAAATGGCATTTATGTGATAATAACCATCTTCAGGATTGTTAATCTTGGTAGATGCATTGAAGTCAGTAATTTCAGGCAGCTGAGAAAATTGACAGTATTGGTAAGCCTCTTCTGGTTGACTATTATATTCAAAGGAATCTCCCCATCCAGTTGGTTGGATATCTTCCATGGAAATCTTTGAACTTTCAGGCGCAGTATATTTCACCATGTAATCAAATTTTCCACTTGGTTGTCCCAAGGTGTCCCAGATTTCTGCAGGGATAGGCGGAATTTCTTTAGCACTTGTTTTCTCTGAAGGAGGATATGGTTCTTCCTGAGATATGTATCCCGAGTCATTGAGATAACATTTCCATTCTTCTTCAGGATCAGGTAGACCTTCTTCAATGCATTCTTCGATAAGGACATTAACCTCTTGAGGAATTGGGTTAAGGAATCCTCCACTAATGAATGTTTCTTTGATCGGTCGAAGGGTTTCATCCTTCTTGGTGCAGTTTGAGAATGTTGGTGAACATCCGAGACCTGCTCTAGTTTCATTCTTGGTAGGGATCACAACTTGCCCCCAGCCAGTGGTAGTTCCATCTTTCACTACTTTCACCGCCTCTTTGTAAGAAGAGATCGATGCTTTCTTTTTGGAAGATTCGTCTTCTAAAGAGAGACCTTGGAACTGAGTTCCTTCCACATCATCAGCACTGATGAAAGAGAAATTGGATAAATGGCTCACCATCAAGGCTTGTTCTCCACTTATTGTTACCAACTTTCCATTTGTTACAAATTTTAACTTTTGATGGAGCGTAGAAGTTACTGCCCCTGCTTCATGGATCCATGGTCGTCCTAACAGGCAGCTATAAGCAGCTTGAATGTCCATGACCTGGAAGGTGATTTGGAATGTATGTGGACCAATTGTCATGGGAAGGTTGACTTCTCCGATAACAGATTTTCGCGATCCATCAAATGCTTTGACTACTACACCACTGAACTTCATAGGCATTCCTTGGTAAGACAAGCGAGCAAGAGTCGTCTTTGGCATAACATTCAAGGAAGATCCAGTGTCTACCAACACATTGGACAAAGAGTCGGATTGACAGTTCATAGAAATGTGCAAAGCAAGATTGTGATTTTTACCCTCCTCAGGGAGTTCTTCATCACAGAAGCTTAAATTGTTACAAGCTGTTATGTTGGCTATTATCCCATCAAAGTGATCAACCGTCACATCATGATCTACAAAAGCCTGATCCAAAACTTTCATTAGGGCTTCCCTGTGGGCTTCTGAGTTTAAAACCAATGAAAGTATCGAGATCTTCGAAGGAGTCTGCATAAGCTGATCCACAATCTTGTATTCACTTCTTTTGATAAGTTTCAAAATTTCATCAAAGTCAGGATTGACATTGGTTCCACTGGATTGACCAACATCAGTGTTTGTATTACTAACAGGAGTTTCCTCAGGATTCCCTACTGGTGTATTCACAGGATTTTGTCCGGTAGCAGGAGCAACAGGCTGCTTCGGAGGTAGTGGAGTATACACACGTCCACTTCTTGTTACTCGACTCACATCGGCTATATTCACGACAGATGAAAGAGTAGGTAAAGGAACTTCTTGTCCATCCTTTATCATTGTAGCATTGTAGTTGTATGGAACTGCCTTGTCAGAGTCATAAGGAACAGGTCCAGGTAGACAAATGATCAAAGGAGTAACAGGAACCCTTGGCTTGTTGTAGGTAACTTCCATGCGCTCAGGCATGTTGAAATGAGGAACGATGACGTTAACTTTAGGCATTTCCGAGTTGATATCTGAGACTAAAAGCTCATGCGGATAACATCCTATCATGTTAACTTCATTTTCATCCCTATTTCGGTAGATCTGAATAGTACCATTATCCAACAGTACTTGGAGATCTCTTCTCACAATCGAACATCCGTGAGGATCTACACAACATATGCTACAGGAACCATAGTGATGCTGGCGAAAACTCGGCCCTCGACAGAGAGTGGCGTGCATTTGTACCAACTCGGCTCTTGAGAAATTGATATTATAGACTCGGTACGGACCAGGACATCCATACACCATGTTTACAACATGCCCTCCATGATTGGGCAGCGGATTTGCTTGCACATTAGGATTCAAATTTCTGAAAGAGAGGAGATTAGATCTAACCAACCTCTGAACTTCATATTTCAAAGCTATGCAATGCTCAAGATCATGGCCAGGTGCTCCTTGATGATAAGGGCATGAGACCTCAGCTTTGTACCACCATGGGAGTTTCTCAGGTACTGGTGGTGGTGCTCTAGTTTGAACGAGACCTTTTTCAATCAAAGCAGGGTACAATTCTGTGTACGTCATTGGAATCGGATCGAACTGTGGAGCTCTTTGTACACGATTCTGATTATTGTTAAACTGCTGAGCCTGTGGTCGAGGCTGTTGTTGTTGAAACTGCGGAGTAAACCCCGGATTCGGTGCGGTATTAACGGCTGGTGCAATAGCAGCTACCTGTTGTTGACGATTGACATTTCCTCTTGGCCTCCCTTGGGATACCATGTCAACACTTTGTTCCTTCTTCTTTGGGAAACCGCTTCCGAACTTTTTGGTTTCGCTTGAAGATCCACCTTCTTTAGTTAGACGTCCGGTTCGGACTCCTTCTTCTAAACGCATCCCCATGTTTACCATTTCGGTGAAATCACTTAGAGCACTAGCAATCATGCGTTCATAATAAAACGGACTGAGAGTATTCAAAAAGATCTTTGTCATCTCTTTCTCTTTTAACGGTGGATTAATCTTAGCAGCAGTTTCTCTCCATCGTTGGGCATACTCTTTGAAAGCTTCATGGTCTTTCTGAGCCATGGATCGAAGCTGATCTCTGTCCGGAGCCATATCCGAGTTATACTTGTATTGTCGGACAAAGGCCTCACCTAGGTCATTGAATGTTCGAATATTAGTGCTATCCAAGCCTGTGTACCACTTCAGTGCGGCACCAGTCAAACTGTCTTGAAAGTAATGGATGAGCAACTGATGATTATCTGCATAAGTAGACATCTTCCTGGCATACATCACAAGATGACTTTGTGGACAAGAACTACCTTTGTACTTCTCAAAGTCAGGGACCTTGAACTTAGCCGGTATTTGTACACTAGGAACCAAACATAGCTCCTGGGCATTCTTTCCAAACAAATCTTTGCCACGAATAGCTTTGACTTCCAATTGAATCTTGTTGAGCTGTTCTTGGAGATCTTCCACAAGATTACGCGGATTTGTGCTATCACCTTGATCATGATAAATCTCATTGCCATCATAAGGAACAGTGTGAACCGTAGGGGTCGGAACTGTCATAGTGGGTTGAGAAAGTGCCATAGTGACTTGAGAAAAAGTTACCCCTGAATGTGGAATAAACGCCGAACCCTGTGCAGCAGGCGCTTCAGTTGTAGCTGTTTGAACCCCAGAAACATTATGGCGGAAACCTGTACCAAAGCTGAAAGGCGGGCCCCAACCTTCCGGCATGGAGAAAGATGGAATGCCGAATGCAACTGTAGAAACCGGAGTAGTGACTTCAGATGTTACTGTCGCTTGGCTGTTGGGTGGCGGCGGCTGATTCTGTGCGGCCATTAAGGAGTCAACCAGAGTAGTGAGACTTTCCAACTTTTCCTGAAGGGTGGTCACTGTACCACGGAGCTCAATATTCTCTTGTTCAGAGTGTTCCATTACTCTTCTTCTGCTTGAACGAGTATTGTATCTGTGATCTGATTGCGAACGCGGTCGAGAAACTTTGAGACGCGACAGCTTGACGATCTATTGGAGAAAGATCGAAAAGATGAGACTCTATACAACAGACTCGATATGCAGAATGATGTATGCAAAAAGAAATTTATGATTTTTCCAAATATTTTAAAGATTATTTTCTTGCAAACATTTGAACACAAACAAATCTTTTATTCATTCATTTTTTTTTATTGCAATAATGGGAAATGTTACAACATTGGAGCGTAGCTCCTTACAAAAGCAAATGATAAATAAAAAGCTAAACAAATCCTAAGCATCTTCATCAGACGAAGAACCAAATGCATTGTGCAGCTTGAGCTTCATGATTTCTTTCCCATAGTGAGCTTTCAATTCGGCCTTTTCAGTCCTCAGATTGTCAACAACATTCTTCCAATCATCAGGAGTCGGAGCGTTGCTTGTCGAGCCTTCCAGATTTTTCTTGCTTTCTTTGATGTACAGAAAGATCTTTATGGCATTGATATCAACAAAGTTGTCGACATTGGGAAATAGAACCAACCCATAGATGAGCAAGGCTAGTATAGCTTCAAAAGCTATCATGCTACCAGTTTCGATGAAATCAAAGGCTTTCTTTATTAGGAAGTGTGAAGTTAAACCCGGGAGGTTTCCTTTGGTAGTCCAATTACTCTCTACTTCAGAGTTTTTCATGTGGATACTTGCTGCAATGACGTGTGACTTAGGAATGGCTTCCAAACCATTGAAAGGTATTTTGTCAGACACAGGAATACCCAAAAGATTGGCATATTCTTCCAAGGTTGGTACCAACTGGTAGTCTGGAAAGGTGAAACACCGGTAGACGGGATCATAGAACTGAACCAGAGTTTTGAGAAGTCCTTCATCAACATGAGTGTTCAAAATAGGCAAAAGCTTTCCATAACTTTTCCTAAAATTAGAAGGATCTTGTACAGAAGATGCTAACTCTATCAGTCTTTCTACATCAGGCGCTTTGAAACCGTACTTTTTGGTATACCTTTTTTCCATAACTTAATCCTATAATGTTTGCAAAGAAAATTCTCTAAATTTTTTTTGGAAAAATCATGTTTTTTTTTTATGGAAAAAGATGGGTTTTTTAATGGATGTATGAATGCATGGATGCATGGATGCCACATATTCAAACGTGGTAAAGCAAACATGGTAGTTCAAACATGGTAACACTAACATGGTACTACAAACATGGTACACAAACATGGTAACGCAAACATGGTAACGCATAGGTTCAAAGGTCCAAAGTCACGAGCATGAGGTCAGAGAACCAAAAATGGGATAGTTCTAGTTAATCACCTGCACAACATGTTCTACTGATACGTCAGAGTCTACATTTTTCTTTCGGATATTACCGGCTTTCCACAATTAAACTCATGAGCCAGCAATATTCTCAAGAAAAACTCGTCTGAGTGTGGTTCTCCGCATGACAACTAATCCAAGTCTTCACCTGAATAGTTTCTGCACCACAACCTAATAAGGCCAGGATGGGTTGGGGTTCTACGGCCAACTCAGCTTCTACAGTTCAATGAAAGTAATAATGTCTTCGCTACGAAACATGCTAAACATATATTACCAACAAGGAACCTCCACTGAGCGGAAGGATTCTCACGTGCGCCAGCACATGACTATACCCTCCACCTAATTTCTTATGTGTACTTAATCCGGGTTAGGATTTGTCCATAATGTATCACTTGTAACAGAATCACGCAAGTAACAGAACCAGAACCACACATATAACAAAAAAAGAAATAAAAAAATAAAGCAAATAGAATTAACCCTTCCTTTGGAAACAATAAAAAGATGGTCCCTAGTGAAGTCGCCATTTTTCTGTCACGGGCGAAAAATCGTTTTGTTCCTCTTTTTTGTGGATGAGACACCTGATGCCTTCTTTGGGCTCGAGTGCTCAAAAAATGATTTTTCTTTTGTTCCGACCAAACTTTTTATTATTTCCAAAGGAGGAAAAGGAAAAAAGCTGCAATAACCTAAAAGTGGGAGAGAGATCTTTGGTAAGAGGGTTGGTTATACGAAGGGAAGGTATTAGCACCCAACGTATCTATAGTACTCTATAGGTTTCTTTGCTTTGTTTTCATTCCATGTTATTGAGAGGTTCTTGTGAAATAGGTGGGACCTAAGGTGTTTGTTTGATTATGCTCGCAAAGATCATCGCGATCCTCTGCATACATATCCCCTAGAGGGAATCAGAGCATCTGTAGCTCGGGGTCTACGGGTGCTAAGGTTTGAGTGGTTTGAGGGAGAAGTTTTGCTCGCCAAGGATACGACCTTGTGCCTACGTATTCTCAAAGGGATGTTGAGAAAGTCAGAGCAATCGTAGTTCCCACTTATGCTAGTGGAAGCAAAGGATAAGAGACAAATGTCATCTAAATGTTCGATGTATCTAATCTATATCATCACATACATCTGTTTGTTTTTCGTTTGAAAATCTTTTCATTATAAGCCCGGGGCCATGCCACTTAGGGTGCTTAGAATGATAAAGATGTTTTGGTTGTTTAACCAGCCTTGTGGCAAAAGTTTCAATGAAGTCAGCCTTGTGACAAAAACTTTGATTAATCAACCAGCCTTGTGGCAAAAGTTTCAATGAAGTCAGCCTTGTGACAAAAACTTTGATTAATCAGCCAGTACGGTGGCAAAACGGTTTGATTGATTAGCCAGCCTTGTGGCAAGAAAAAGTTTGATTGATTAGCCAGCCTTGTGGCAAAAAGTTTGATTGATTGATTGTTTGTGATGATATAGATGAGATGCTCCTATCATAGAGATGAAAAATGTCTAATCTCCTAGGGTATTTGATTTGGATATTGGGGATGCTTATAAGAAGCTCGTGGGTCCTTGTACGAAGCCCAAGAGGAGGCTATCCGAGGGTCCTTGCATTGTAAGCCCAAGAGGAGGCTATGGGAGGGACTATCGAGGGTCCTTGCATTGTAAGCTCAAGAGGAGGCTATGGGAGGGACACTCGTTTGTACAAAGCCCAAGGGGAGGCGTGGTATAGTTGGTTTGAGCTCTTAGAGTGATTTCACCGGGAAACCATACTCTATGTCCTAACCTAAACTAGGGAGATTCTTTGCACGAAGCCCAATAGGAGGCTATGGGGAACCTAGTGTTGTACTAAGTTGAACAAGCACACATATCACACATATGAACAAACATGAACAAGTATGAACAAACATGAACAGGTATGAACAATTATATATATATGACAGAGTGTGTGTATATAATGGAGTTTATGAAGGAAATATACCTGTAAGCATGATCCATTTGTATACACAAGGCTCGAGACTCACACTCGGGGAGAAGTCCATTTGAGTTTATTCACAGCTATGTAAACAGGTATTTACAAGGGGCTTGGGACTTATACCTACATGGAGGCCCATGATATTTTTGGGAAGATTTAAAGAAACCTTCATTTTTGTTTTTTTTGTATTTTTTGGAGTTTTTAATTGATCGAGATATGTACAAAAGTGTGTGTACAATGAAATACCTAATTTCTTGTACAGGAATGGGTATGTACAAAAGGGGCTTGGGACTTATACCTACATGGAGGCCCATGGTATATTTACAAAAACATGGTTGATTGTTTTATTTACAGACGCGTCGTTTGAAAAACTGTTTGAAAGTTTTTGTTTTTTTGAAAGAGTTTTCTGTATAAAGAAAAATTGTAAAAAAGGAAAAAAGGAGTGGGTCTTATACTCTCTAATATTCAAGAGGCCCCACATCGTTTCGAAAATCAATTGATCAATTAAAAAGATTTAATCAATAGTTTCAAAAAGAAATGGTTTATTGTCTTTGAAAAGAATCGCGATCGTTTGTTTTAAATCGGTTTGAATTTTGAAAGGAGTCAAATTAATCAAGATAAACAAAAAGATTATCTTCAATTAACACTTAAATGATCAGGGTTTGCTCAAAAAATATTTACAAGTGATTAAGTTTGAAAATCAAATGAAAAATAATATTTAAAAGTATTAAAAATACTTAAAAATAAGTCATTTTAAACCTATTTAAAAATGTATCAAATAAATATTTTTTTGATGATTTTTTTTTGATATTCTTAAAATATATGTGTTAAACAAGAAGTGTGTAAAAAATGAATGAAAAATGAATTAATTTGATGTGTTAAATAATTAAATGAAGTTGTAAAAGAAAATGAAAGAAAAATAGTTGTTAAAAAAATGTTTTTGGTCCCTAGGGGTGTTGAACCCACGCCCTCTCTCTTACCAACCAAAACATGGACCAACTGAGCTGCGCGTGCAGCTTGTTTGTGATACGCGTTCAATACATTATATTTTAAAACAGTTATTTGAATTCTTCAAACCAAAAAACGCGCCAAGAACACAACCCTAACTGATTTTTGAAAATCATCAAATCTGTGTTGTTTTGATCAAGTAAAGGGTCTATTCCGCTCGGTTTTTCACAAGGATCATGATAGTGGCCTTTGATTTCATTTATTTTCACTCTAAGATCATTAATTTTCTGATGAACATGAAGAACCCTAATTCTATGATTCAATCTGAAATCGTGTATGTGCAAGATAAATAGCAATTGATTGAGGGTTAATGATCCTCATGTGTGCAGAAATGAGATGGTATGTTCATATTTCATTCATGATGCATGATTCATAGAGTTTGAAGTTCAAGTAGCTTACCTTCAAAAACGGCAAAAGTGAGAATCGAATTCTGCAAATGAGGAGTTCCAATTGTTGTTTCTTGATCTGGACAGCATCAATGGACCTTATGGAAGGTGTTTGAATGCCTGGAATGAACTGGAAACCTCTTGATCAATCTATGGTACCCGATCTGCAGTATGGCTTAAGTGAGGATCTAGCTTGATGATTTTGGTGTTTCAGATCATGGATGATGG
Organism: Vicia villosa; assembly: GCF_029867415.1. Taxonomy (NCBI): domain Eukaryota; kingdom Viridiplantae; phylum Streptophyta; class Magnoliopsida; order Fabales; family Fabaceae; genus Vicia; species Vicia villosa. Next base: position 18,360,712 of record NC_081186.1, on the reverse strand, counting down.
TTGGAACAGTTCATATGAAGTATATGGATGATGTTTAGAAGGTTAGTTTGGACAGAATTTGCTTGGTATGGATTTTGGCATGATAAGGCTAGTGTTATGCATATTTGGAGGTGAGATGATGATTCTGAGTTTTGGGATGATTTGAGATGTGTGAATGGTTCAAACACATCATATATGATGTTTATGAGATGTTAGAATCATTACTTTAGCCAGAACTTCAAGGGTTTGGAGGTTGGGATTTCTTCCTCACTTTGAAACTTAAAACTTGCAATTCAAGAAAGAAAGAGAAAACCTATCTTTTGTGAGGTTTTGGTGTGATTTTGAATGAGGTAAGGACCTCTATTTATAGGCCAAACATTCTGAACTCAGAGCTTTGCAACTTGCTTCTTCTTTGGTGATTTGGCACTTAAAGGATAGAAAGGAATCTTACCATTTAATGCAAAATGGTTAAAGTGACTTAACCATGGTTATTTCTCTAAGCTTCTTATCTCTTTCCTATCTGATCCCAAACCAAAAAATATCTTCTAATTATTGCATTGGTGTGTCATCACTTGCATTATTTGGTAAGATAGTTCATAACTTTGGCAAAATGACTTGAAATTTCAAGTGAAATGGTCACTAATGGCAAAATTCAAAGCCATAGCTACACTCCATATTTTTTCATGCTCTTGGACATTTTGGAAAGCTCATGTTACATACTTCAAAACCCTAGTTGGAAGTTTCTTCAAGACCTTTAAGGAAATGGGTGAAAAAGATCCATGAACTTTGAGAAAAATGAAGTTTCAAGTGAAATTTTCCAAAGATGCCAACTTTGAAGCTCCATATCTCTTAAATGGTTGATCTTATGGAAAAAATTTATATGTGTCAAAGTTGTTTATTGGATCAAAATCTACAACTTTCATGTTGGAAGTTTTTTTCAGTTTGTAGGTGAAATTTTGAGAAATTCCCTTCCAAAGTTTGGAAAAAACCATGAAAAACACTTAGAAATTTTTCTAAGTATGAAAAGTCAAACTTTAACTTTTTGACTCTTGATTGATTTTCTTGATTTTTCTTGATCAAATGACTTCATATATCATATATTGATGATTCAAAACTTCAAAAGTCATGGTTGACCAAAATTCCCAAAAGTCAAAGGTGTTCTTGTACAGTTGACTTTTTCAGACGAATCGCGTTTCTGGAGATTTCAAATGAAACAGGCTATCCTCACCAAATGAATGGTATGAATGGATCACATTGAAGCATTAGAGATTATTGAGCCATGTTTTGAGTTGTAGCATCATTTCCTGATTAAAAAGTCAGTTGTTCAGTGAATTAGGTCAAAAACCCTAATTGTCGACCAGATGAAATTGATGACTGTAGGTCTTGAATTGAGATGTAATTTCCATTGGATTTTGTCATAGGGATTATTTGAGGATGATTGAAACTTTTGATTGACTTCCTGGGGAATTTTAGGGTTTCCCAAATGTGATCCCTGATTTCAGTCCCTGATAGTTCAAAACCCTTATCTGATGATTTGAATTTTTACTGTTGATCAATCCTTGTGTGGGAGATGTTCTGAGTCAATGGATTAGGTCAAAATGATGCACTTGGGGTCTTGAGGTCATGTCCCAAGTCATTAGATCAAATTCTGAGCAAAAGTCAGGAGTATGCTATCTTCAGTCAAAACCCTAATTTGATTAGTTCAGAGCCTTTGAGATTGTTGAAATGAATCTCTGAGGACCAAATGTTGATTGTTGATGAAGATAATTCTTTTGAAATGAAGGGAGAACAAAACCCTAATTGATTGTTACTTGTACTAATGAGTGATTTCTTGATTAAACCCTGCTGAGTCACAAGTAGCAAACACAAGCTATGCAATTTGTTAGAGATGCAAATGATGCATATGCAAATGATATGAGATGGTATCTTAGGTCAAAAATTGGGGTATGACAACTACATCCACCACCAGCAGCATATTCTGCTTCTGTTGTAGAGAGGGAAATTGTAGCTTGCTTCTTGATATACTAGGAGATCAAATGACTTCCAAGAAATGACAGCTTCCAGAAGTACTTTTTCTTTCAACTCTATCTGCAGCGTAATTAGCATCACAATATCCTACTAAGTTGTATTCTTCAGATCTTCTTTAGACTAAACCAACATTAGTAGTACCTTTCAGATACCTCAGAATTCTCTTAACAGCTGTTAAGTGAGATTCTCTAGGATCTAATTGGAATCTTGCACACAGACAAACACTAAATAAAATATCAGGTCTAGAAGCAGTAAGATATAGAAGAGATCTAATCATACCTCTGTAGAGCTTCTGATCTACCTTCTTACTTACCTCATCCTAACCTAGAACACACGTTGGATGCATATGAGTCTTTGCTTCTTTGCTTTTTGAAAGATTAAACTTCTTCAGAAGTTCTTTCACATACTTGGTCTGATGAACATAAGTTCCTTCAGAAGTTTGATTGATCTGGATCCCAAGGAAGTACTTGAGTTCTCCCATCATGCTCATTTCAAACTCAGCCTGCATAGACTTAGCAAACTCCTTTCCAAGTGTAGCATTAGATGTTCCAAAGATAATCATCAACATATTTTTTGCAAATTAAAATATCCTTTTTAAAGGTTTTACAAAAGAGAGTTGTATCCACTTGTCCTCTAGTGAAACCATTATCTAGAAGGAAAGAACTTAATCTTTCATACCAAGCTTTGGGAGCTTGCTTCAGGCCTTATAATGATTTCTTTAATTTGAAAACATGTTATGGAGACTTAGAGTCTTCAAAACAAGGAGGTTGGTGGACATATACTTCCTCATCTATATAACCATTTAAGAAGGCACTCTTAACATCTATCTGATACAGAGTGATGTTATGTTGAGTGGAAAATGAAATTAACAAGCGAATAGATTCTAACCTGGCCACTGGTGCAAAGGTTTCTGTATACTCAATGCCTTCTTGCTGACTATAGCCCTGAGCAACCAGTCTGGCTTTGTTTCTTACCACTTCTCCTTTTTCACTGAGCTTGTTTCTGAACACCCACTTAGTTCCAATGATGTTGTCATACCCCAAAATTTGCCCTCCTCATTTCAACTTCAATGGCTCAAGGCTCAAGGGTTTACCCAAGGCTTTCTCCTAATCAAGGGTCTCCTGAACTAGGGTTTGGCATTTTTATAAAGAGATTGACAAAGTAAGGTCTCCATTGGATTTCATATGGCTTATTATGTTTCAAAACATCTCCATGCCAAAATTCAAGCTTCAATTCCAAGGATTGCTCATTCAATGGCTCAGACGACCCACAATCGACTAATGTGACCTAAAAGTCAACTATGTTCAAAGTATAGTCAAAACTCCTGATTTTTTGTTAGCATTAATATTATGAAGTATCATTCATCATTTGATCAAATGTTGATCATGATTCATCAAGGAAAAGCTTCAAAATCAACAAAAGGCATAGTTACTAAATTAGGGTTTTGGCCTAAAAAGTCAACTGTACTTTGACCAGGCATAACTTTCACATGGAACATAAAAAATTTCTCACTTAAAACCTATTTTGAAGGAAATTGGATTCCCTACAACTTTGTCTCTCAGATGCCAAGGCCAGAAATGCTTCATTTGGGAGATATGGTACAAATAATTATAGGTCCTTTTCAAAAGTCAACCAAAAGCAGTTTTTTGTCAAAGGGCATATCATCATGATAAAATCTCCGAATGAAAAATATGTTCCAAAGTGGCTAATAGAGGACATCTTGAGGTTTCCAAAAAGTCCTATAATTCTTTCATATCTTAAAAATTGAGGGAGATATGCCTTGTCAAAGTTGAGCAATTTTGGAAGCCAAATGTGAAATAAAAGTGGTTCAAATTGGAGTTTCTTACAAATGGGCCCAAATTTTTAAGGTTTAATCTTGGTCCACGAGTTATCCAAGCTATAAAATTCATTTTCCACGAATTATAATATTTTTATTTGATTTTATATGGTTTTTATTCATTTAAATAATGAGTTAAAGTTATATAATCAAAGAAAAATCAAACATTTGATTATGGGAATCATAATGGCCAATTCCAATCAATATTTATTGCATATTTGTTAGGAGTGAATTAGTAGTATTTTCATTTGTAAAATTAACTACCTTTTGAGCTAAAAGTGAACATATTTTGTGTTTTTTTTAGGATTTTATAGTTAGAATTAAACTTTCGAGGTTCAATGTTAATTGTAGAACAACTTGTGTCACTTTGGGTGTTATTTGTGCAGATATTGATGTTAAGAAGCAAAGACGAAGAAACACGCAGGCATATAGGCTCTGAAGAAGAGAAATCACAAAGAACTGGGATAAAGCAAAGGCCGAGCCACGCCAATCATGGGCGAGACGCGCCAAACCCTCTGACCTGGGTTCGCGCCGCGACGGTACGTGCCGAGCCGCGACAGCTGCGTTACAAAGACAAATTGTTATAAATAGAAGCCCTAATCCTCATAAGAAGGAGATATTTGGTGAGCGAAATTCAGAGAGCAATCCTATTCCAGAGCAGAAGACAACTTCCGACGGAGAATTCAACATCAATTGAAGACATTCCCTTGGTGAAGATGAATCCTTCCATTAAACCTTGTGTATTCTTCATGGCTATGGAGAGCTAAACCTCATTGTGTTGAGTTTAAGGTAGTAGTTAACCTATGAAGATATAATTACTTTGATTAATTCCTGCAAACAATTGTTTAAGCTTTATTATCAATGAAAAACCTTGCCTTTATTTTATATCATTGTTGAACTATCAATCGAGAGATAGGGTTTATACTTTCGCCCTAGGTTTTTACATTGACTTGTTGATTAATACTCAGAGATTAGGTTTTGAAGAAGTTTTCATAAATCATCGTTGTAAGTATCAGATATGCCTAAGCGGGGGGTGAATTAGGTTTTCAAAAATTAATTGGTTTTATGAGAAAGTCTTTACTGATTTTTGGTTAAGTGTTTGAAGGCTTTTGATGGTTTTTATATTTTTCTTGGTAATGATGATGAAAGCGGTAAAAGCGAAAAGATAAAGAACACAACGATATACCCTGGTTCCCCTCACAATCCGAGAGTACTCCAGTCCCCTTTCAAACACGAAAGAGATTTCACTATAGTTAGAATTATTGTACAAGCCTATGCCTACTATCTAACCTATAGGGTGATCAAAGGTTCTTAACACCTTTAAGATCAATCAACACTAATGTGGATGAAGAACAATCCTCTTCAAACACACCACTTACTTCCAACAATCCTGGATAGTAAGGAAATAATTTTCTTTGAAGTTTTACAAGAGATTTAGATGAAGTTTGTATAGCACTATCAATCTTGGATTGATCTTCTTCTTCAAATAAACAATTCTCAAAATGAATATAAGTGTTCACAATGTATGCATGAAACTTTGAATGAATTTCTCAATGAAAATGTGTATAGAAAGTTTCACTTGAAAGTAAGGATTTGATGAACACTTGGAAATATTGAAAGATGAAGATTTATGAAAGTTATGAATTGTTAATGAAGAAGGTGATTAATGATTATGAAAGATGTAGTATTTATAATGTGTTAACCACCTCTTTGAATGGTTATTTTTCCATGAAGCAATGCAATGATTTAGTGGTAAGAAGATAAATTCGTTTGAATGAAATCATGCAATGGAAAAACACACTGGTTCAGTAGGAACCGGTTCCTGCCTGGGACAACCCGGTTCCTGCTGAACGTTACAGTAGAAAAATTCAAATTTTGAACTGAGGAACCGGTTCCCACCTAGGGACAACCCGGTTCCTAGTAGTAAAACACAGAATGCTAAAAATGTAGAATGCTGGGAACCGGTTCCCCCATAGGGACAACCCGGTTCCTAAAACCTTTATTTTGGATTTTAACTTTGAAAAAGGTTTTAAATGAACTTTTGAAGGATGACACTTTGTAGTATGTTTATGATATGCATGAAAATATATTTGTGAACAATTATATGTCAAAGTGAGTATTGTTTGTACCTTTGACGTTTTAGCTCGATCCTTGAATCTTTATTATTTCTTCAAGACTTTGAAATGATGTGTTTCTTGCCTAAAACTTGAAATACTTTTTGCACATCCTTTATGAAATCTTGATGTCCATATTGTCTTCATCTAAACCAATTATGCTTGAGAAGCTTGCAATTACAATTGTTATTCATTCCTTTTATCTTTATAGTTATTCTAAGAGATCGAATATCATACCGGTAGAGGTGGTTCTAAATTGATCATTAGACATAATATCAGTTTTGAGGATGAATGAAGATAATAACTTAGATAATGTTAACATGTGAATTAATTGATTAATGTATATGAATAGGTTGATGGACCCTAAAACTCAACATATTCATTCACCATTGTTATTCAATCTTTAAGCTTTCATTCATTTAAATCTTATTATGTTATATGGAATTTGAGAACAAACAATCAAAATCACTACTTTTCATAACTCATTATAAATTAACTATAGAATGGCAGTAATATTACTCAGTCTCTGTGGATACGATATATTAGAAAATATTTACCCAAAATACTTTCAACAATATTTTCAATACAAATTCATGAGCAAAGAGATTGGAAAGAGAAGGAGTGTTTTAGCCAAGTTTAGAAAGATTGAAAATCAATTTTCAATCAAATTTCAATCACATGAATTATGGAGATTGGGCTTAGCTCCTTGACCTAATTACTCCCTCTATAAGTAGTGAAGATATGGCATAGCATTAGGGGTCGAAACTCTGGGCAGAGAAGCATATGCAAGAACACAAAAAACCATCAAAAAACTTGGAATCGGTTTTGGGGAATTAGGGCATTGCAAAGAGGTTTGAAGAGTGCAAAAGATTCCTTGAAGCATTCTGAAGGTGTCTGGATCATTGCTCTGCGTCAACAACCGCAGAATACCTCCGTATAAGCCCAGGTATGTCGTGATCTTCTTGAACTCGATTGCACCCATATGTCCATTTTATATGAAATTTAATTGCATATTCTGGATTGTGATGATGTTTAGATGCTATCTGGTTGTTTAATTTGGTTTCCATGTGTGTTTACGGCCAATGGCCATGTTAGGGTTCATGAGCTTGGTTTGGGGCTTTCTGTTAGGGGTGAAATCAAATAAAATTAGGGCTATATCTGGGTTTAGGGATGCTGAACAAAGGGAATGGGATGGTCGCGAAGGATTTATATTGCTTGCAGGTGATTTTGTGTTGCAGGTTCAAATTGCTACGAAGCAAATTAGTAGCAATTTCGTAGCAAATTTTCTCAGAAAAATTGCAGGTTTCGTGAGGAAGATGATGGCGTGTCATCGTCCTGTTGGCTCGTTTGAAAATTGGCGTGTGTTTTCATTATGTCTTTGGGGTTTCATATATTATATTATGCTTGCGTATCTTAACGAATTAGCAGGTTTGGTGGGGTGGTAAGTGAAAGGGACGTTTGAGGGGGGGGGGGGCGTGGGTTCGAACCCTCGCTCCTCATATATTTTTTATGTAAAGTGACTTTCTTGATTGCATGCTACGCCTATCCTGTAGACCATCATGTCTCACTAAAATCGGCCATAGGATTCCTATTCAGTTAGATCTAACGCCCCAGAATTATCCCTATACCATAAACCTTCATCCTAACCACACCAAATCAAATTCTCTAATTCTTATTTTATTTTAATTATTACTTATAATTACATAATTAATTTTTTAATATTTATTTATATTTATAAACATTAAAATTTAATTTATTATTTGTTTCGATTAAATTTATTGATCGCGATGGGTAATAATCGATTATCTAATTATTTAATTAATTAAATTCAAATAGGGTTTTATTTTGCTAAAAGGTTTTAACCATTCTATTGGATACGATGATTAGCATTTTCTTTCTATCAATTCGTTAGTATTTTTAATCAAATCTATTGATTATGAGGAGTAACGATAAATTAATAGTTTAATCTTAAAATACATTCAATTTGCTAATAGTGATAATCGAATCTATCGATTAGAATAGTTAGCAATTCTTATTTATCTGTTAATTATGGTGATCAAACCTATTTATCATTGCGATTAATAGAACAGATTAAAACAGCTGCGTTACAAAGACAAATTGTTATAAATAGAAGCCCTAATCCTCATAAGAAGGAGATCTTTGGTGAGCGAAATTCAGAGAGCAATTCTATTCCAGAGCAGAAGACAACTTCCGACAAAGAATTCAACATCAATTGAAGACATTCCCTTGGTGAAGATGAATCCTTCCATGAAACTTTGTGTGTTCTTCATGGCTATGGAGAGCTAAACCCCATTGCGTTGAGTTTAAGGTAGTAGTTAACCTATGAAGATATAATTACTTTGATTAATTCCTGCGAACAATTGTTTAAGCTTTATTATCAATGAAAAACCTTGCCTTTATTTTATATCATTGTTGAACTATCAATCGAGAGATAGGGTTTATACTTTTGCCCTAGGTTTTTACATTGACTTGTTGATTAATACTCAGAGATGAGGTTTTGAAGAAGTTTTCATAAATCATAGTTATTCATTCCCTTTATCTTTATAGTTATTCTGAGAGATCTAATATCATACCGGTAGAGGTAGTTCTAGATTGATCATTAGACATATTATCAGTTTTGAGGATGAACGAAGATAATAACTTAGATAATGTTCACATGTGAATTAATTTATTATTGTATATGAATAGGTTGAAGAACCCTAAAACTCAATATATTCATTCACCATTGTTATTCAATCTTTAAGCTTTCATTCATTTAAGTCTTATTATGTTATATGCAATTTGAGAACAAACAATCAAAATCACTACTTTTCATAACTCATTATAAATTAACTATAGAACGACAGTAATATTACTCAGTCTCTGTGGATACGATATATTAGAAAATATTTACCCAAAATACTTTCAACAAATTGGCGCCGTTGTCGGGGACTGTGTCAATATTGCACGCATTGCAATAGTTTTATTGTGAGTTATTTCCATTAATCTAGTTGTTTCACGTGTTTGTTAGTTTTGTAGATTTAGTGTATGCGCAACAAAGTTTCCAGCGATCGACTTCTTTTTGATCCCGAGATCGAAAGGACCGCTAGGAGATTAAATAGCAAAACATGAAAAAGAGCAAGCATAGCAAAGGCAAGAGACCACGAAACTGCGACATCGTCACAATCCTTAGAAACAATTGACGAGTCGTCTGAAGGCCTTTATTTCCACGAACTGTTTGAAGAAGAGCAAGAAGCCAACATACAACCCACTGTTGTAAACATGGCCGCCACAGCTCCATGTACAAATAGTCCGCCTCTCAATCCTCAATTCGCAAGAACTTTCGCCAACGGGTGGACATCTGAATTGAAGACCGGTATTCTATAGCTCATCTGTGCAAGTCCTTTCACCGGATTGGACCATGAAGATCCATATACTCATTTTACTCGATTCTAAATGTTAGCAGGTACTACAGGTGTAGCCCAAGCAGAGGAAGAGACTTTATTCAAAAGGTTGTTCCCACATTCTTTGCTATCAAAGGCTAAGGATTGGTATCTCGATCAACCTGAAACTGTTATGACTGATTGGAATACTCTGGAAGAAAAGTTTTTGGAACGGTTTTACTCTCAAAACCGATTCTTTGATGCTAAAACAGCAATTGCGGTATTTTCTCAAGGTAGTAATGAATCATTGAATGAAGCTTGGGAAAGATTTAAAGCCATGCTGAGAAAGTGTAAGGGGCGTGGATTTGCGGAAGTCGATCAAATTCACATGTTTCGCAACGGTCTTACACCTACTAATAAGACTTTACTGGATGCCACAGTTGGTGGCTCATTAATGTCCAAGACAACTGCTGAAGCAATAGAGATAATTGAGAGAATGGCTTTGAATGACCGACAAAGTAATAATGATCGTACTGTCAGAGATAAGACGCCGGGGTTGTTGGAGCTAACTAATAGTGATGCTCTACTTGCTCAGAACAAATTGCTAACTTCACAAGTGGAGCTTTTTACACAACAAATGTCCAAACTTCCACAACAAATCAAAGAGCTGAATGGAGTTTCAAACTCTTATCAGGTTGCTAAGTGTGAATTATGCAAGGGAGATCATCAAACTGGATTTTGCCCACCAGTCTTGGCAGAAGAAGTGAACTATGAATAACAACCAAGGACCAAGGAAAAATCAATATCCAAATCCTCCACCGTATCAACAGAATTATCCTCCGAGGAATAACAACCAAGGGTATCAACAAAGACCCAACAATCAAGGGTATCAGCAACAAACCTTTCAACCTTACACTCAACTGTCGCCACAACAACAAGGAGGACAATCTAAGTTGGAAGAGACCATGAATCAGTTCATGCAAATGACAATGACAAATCAGAAGAACCAGGAAGCTGCAATTAAAAATTTGGAAACTCAAGTAGGGCAACTGGCTAAACAAATTGCAGCTACTCAGTCAAATACAACATTCTCCGCCAACACTCAAGAGAATCCTAAAGAGCATTGTAAAGCAGTGGTGACTAGAACTGGTCAGAAAGGCGGTGAGAAGGAAGTTGAAATTAATGATACCGAGAAAGAGGATAATAATCGGGCTTCGGAAGATGAGGAAAATGAAGTCATAGTGAGCGACATGAATAAAGAAGCTGAAAAAAATAAAGAGTCGCGGCGCGCCAATAACAAAACAGACAGCGGTGCAATTCCCAGTCAATATCTCCCATATCCACATGCACCATCAAAGAAGGATCATGCTAGGCAGTATGCAAGGTTTATGGAAATCTTTAAGCAATTACAGATCAACATTCCATTCTCCGAAGCCATTGATCAAATGCTAAAGTATGCAAAGTTTATGAAGGATATCTTGACAAAGAAGAAGAGACCAGAAGAAGAAGAAGAAGAAGTAGTTATACTTGATGCTCAGTGTAGTGCTATAGTCTCTCGTCTCCCCCAAAAAGCAAGAGATCCAGGGCCAGTCACGCTACCAGTCACAATTGGTAACCAACACATTGGTAATGGATTAATAGATTTAGGGTCAAGCATCAATTTAATTCCTCTATCAATAGTGAAGAGATTGGGAAATATTGAGATGAAGTCCACCCGAATGAAATTGCAGCTAGCAGATAAATCAACCACTCTTCCTTATGGAGTCGCACAAGACATGTTAGTAAAAGTAGACAAATTTTATTCCCGGTAGACTTTGTTGTGATTGACATGGAAGAAGACAAAGAATCACCTATCATTCTTGGAAGACCATTCATGAAAACAGCCCGAATGATGATAGATATTGATGATGGTATCATGAAATTAAGAGTCCAAGACGAAGAGGTATGCTTTAATCTTTTTGAAGCCATGAAACAACCTAAGGATAAAAGTGACTGCTTCTGACTAGACATCACCGAAGAGACAGCAATAGAGGTGGCCAGTGAGATACATCTCTCTAATCTGTTAGAAAGATCCCTTGTTGATTCGTTTAATGTGCTAACTCAAGAGGAAGAACGGGAAATCGAAGGATTTGTGAAGGAACTAGAAAAGGGAGGAAGCATGAATGACAAGGATGGGAAAGTGGAAATATTAGATCCACCAAAAGAGGTAAAGGAAACCAAGATGGAACTAAAGCTACTCCCAACTCATCTGAAATATGTTTTTTTAGATAAGGAGGGAAAGAAACCAGTAGTTATTAGTTCAAAGTTGAATCCACAGGAAGAAGAAAAACTACTTCAAGTTCTACAAAAGAAAAAAGCTACAATTGGATGGGTCTTGGCCGATTTGAAAGGTATAAGTCCAGCATATTGTATGCACAAAATCATGTTGGAAGAAGAATTTAAACCGGTAGCTCAACCACAAAGAAGATTAAATCCAACTATGAAAGAAGTGGTCAGAAAAGAGGTGGTCAACTCTTGGAAGCAGGAATGATTTACCCAATTTCAGACAGCGCATGGGTGAGTCCAGTACAGGTAGTGCCGAAGAAAGGGGGATGACCATCGTCAGTAATGAGAATAATGAGCTAATACCAACAAGAACTGTCACCGGATGGAGAATGTGCATCGATTATCGAAGACTTAATAAAGCCACGAGGAAAGATCATTTCCCTCTACCATTCATGGATCAAATGCTTGAAAGACTATCCGGAAAAAACTATTACTGTTTCCTAGATGGATATTCTGGATACAATCAGATTGTGGTCAACCCAGAAGACCATGAGAAGACGGCTTTTACCTGCCCTTTTGGAATTTTTGCATACAGAAGAATGACTTTTGGATTATGTAATGTGTAGCAACCTGGCGCGGGGAAAAATCGTATCTTTTTCGGGATGAGACACCTGATGCCTTCTTTGGGCTCGAGTGCTCATAAAAATGATTTTTCTTTTGTTCCGACCAAACTTTTTATTATTTACAAAGTAGGAAAAGGAAAAAAGCTGCAATAACCTAAAAGTGGGGGGAGAGATCTTTGGGTAAGAGGGTTGGTTATACGAAGGGAAGGTATTAGCACCCAACGTATCTATAGTACTTTATAGGTTTCTTTGTTATGTTTTTCATTCCATGTTATTGAGAGGTTCTTGTGAAATAGGTGGGACCTAAGGTGTTTGTTTGATTATGCTCGCAAAGATCATCGCGATCCTCTGCATACATATCCCTTAGAGGGAATCAGAGCATCTGTAGCTCGGGTCTACGGGTGCTAAGGTTTGAGTGGTTTGAGGGAGAAGTTTTGCTCGCCAAGGATACGACCTTGTGCCTACGTATTCTCAAAGGGATGTTGAGAAAGTCAGAGCAATCGTAGTTCCCACTTATGCTAATGGAAGCAAAGGAAAAGAGACAAATGTCATCTCAATGTTCGATGTATCTAATCTATATCATCACATACATCTATTTGATTTTTGTTTGAAAATCTTTTCATTATAAGCCCTGGGCCATGCCACTTATGGTGCTTAGAATGATAAAGATGCTTTTTAGCCAGCCTTGTGGCAAAAACTTTCAATGAAGTCAGCCTTGTGACAAAAAGTTTTGATTAATCAGCCAGCCTTGTGGCAAAAGTTTCAATGAAGTCAGCCTTGTGACAAAAACTTTGATTAATCAGCCAGTATGGTGGCAAAAAGGTTTGATTGATTAGCCAGCCTTGTGGCAAAAAAGTTTGATTGATTGATTGATTGATTGATTGTGATGATATAGAAGAGATACTCCTATCATAGAAATGATAAATGTCTAATCTCCTAGGGTATTTGATTTGGTATTGGGGATGCTTATAAGAAGCCCATGAGTCCTTGTACGAAGCCCAAGAGGAGTCTATCCGAGGGTCCTTGCATTTTAAGCCCAAGAGGAGGCTATGGGAGGGACAATCCAGGGTCCTTGCATTGTAAGCCCAAGAGGAGGCTATGGGAGGGACAAGTCGTTTGTACAAAGCCCAAGAGGAGGCATGGTATAGTTGGTTTGAGCTCTTAGAGCGATTTCACCGGGAAACCATACTCTATGTCCTAACCTAAACTAGGGAGATTCTTTGCACGAAGCCCAATAGGAGGCTATGGGGAACCTAGTGTTGTACTAAGTTGAACAAGTATATATAACACAATCACAAGTATGAACAAGTACAAACAAATATGAACAAGTACATGAACAAATATGAACAAGTATGAACAAGCACATATATATGACAAGGTGTGTGTATATAATGGAGTTTATGAAGGAAATATACCTGTAAGCATGATCCATTTGTATACATGGGGGCTCGGGACTTATACTCGGGGAGAGACCCACTTGAGTTTATTCAAAAGCTATGTAAACAAGTATTTACAAAAGGGCTCGGGACTTATACCTACATGGAGGCCCATGGTATTTTTGGGAAGATTTAAAGAAAACCTTCATTTTTTGATTTGTTGTTCGAAGTTAAAAAAACAAATTGAACGAGATATATACAGAAAGGTGTGTGTACAATGAAATACCTAATTTCATGTACAGGAATGGGACTTATACCTATGTGGAGGCCCCTGTTTTATTTTATAACACATGGTTGATTGTCTTGTTTAAAAGCGCGAGGTTTTGAAAACAGTTTGAAAGTTTTTTTTTTGTTTTGAAAAACGTTTTCTGTTTAAAGAAAAACTGTACAAATAAAAGGAAAGGGACTTATACTCTCTAATATTCGAGAGTCCCATGTTTTATTTTCATAAAACATGGTGGATGGTTTTGAAAAAGATATGAGATTTGTTGTTTAAAAAGTTGTTTGGAAGTTTTGGAAAAAGTTTCTTGTTTAAAGAAAAACTGTATAAAGAAAAAGGAAAGGGACTTATACTCTCTAATATTCGAGAGGCCCGTGTTTGAAAATCAATAGTTTCTTTTAAAAAGAAACGGTTTATCGTTTTGAAAAATTGTGATCGTTTGTTTTAAAACGGTTTGAATTTTGACAAAAGTCAACTTAATTAAGATAAAAAGACAAATTTCATGCTTAATTAAGACCTAAATAATTAGGGTTTGATCACAAAATATTTACAAGTGATTAAGTTTAAAAAATCAAATGAAAAACAATATTTAAAGTATTAAAAAACACTTAAAAACATGTCATTTTAAACTTAATTAAAAATGTATTAAATAAATATTTTTTTTGTGACTTTTTGAGTATTCATAAAATATATGTGTTAAATAAAAAGTGTGCAAAAAATGAAGCAAAAATGAATTGATTTGGTTAGTTAATTAATTAGTTAAAGTTGTTAAAAAAAATTGAAGAAAATAACTGTTAAAAAAAAATAGTTTGGTCCTGCCAGGGTTTGAACCCACGCCCTGAGGTTCACTACTCAAAACAACAACCAACTGAGCTGCGCGCGCAGCTTGTTTATGATACACACTCATTTAATTATATTCAAAAACAAGTATTTGAAACTTCTGAACAAAAAATGGCGCCAAGAACACATCCCTATTTTGATTTTGAATTTTTCTGAAACTGAACCAATTTGAACAAGTAAAGGGTCTATTTCACTCGGTTTTTCACGAGGAACATGATGGTGTCCTCATAATTCATTTATTTTTGTTCTAAGATGGTCAATTTTGTGATGAACACGAAGAACCCTAATTCTGAATTTGAACATGAAACCGTGTACGATTGATGAATTGTGAAATTGATTGAGGGCTATTGATCAGTGATAGTGCAGAAACAAGATGGCAACTCAATTTTTCATTTATGATGCATGTATGTATGAGTTTGAAGTTCATAAGACTTACCTTCAAAAACGGCCAAACTGGGAATTGAATTTTGATCTGGAGGTGTTACAGATGCTTTGTAACAATCTGGATAGCTTCAATGATGATTATGGAAGGTGTCTGGATGTTTGGAGTGAATTGAAAACACCTGGAGCAGTTGGAGGTACCCGATCTGCAGTTAAGCCTAAGTGTGAATCGAGCTCAATGATTCTGATGTTTCAGGTTGATGATTAGTGTTTGGATAGCTCATATGTGATATATGTGAGGTGTGGGAAGTGTTAATTTGGACAGAAATGATCTGGAATGAAAATTGGCATGATAAGGCTCTTCATGTGTTCATATGGAGGTTGAAGAGTGAATCTGAGTTTTGGGGTGATTTGGGGTGTGTGAGTGGTTCAAACACATCCCATATGATGTTTATGAGTTGCTAGAACCATCACTTTGGCCATAACTTCAAGGGTTTGGAGGTTAAGTTTTCTACCTCTTAGAAACTTATGAAACTTGTATTCTAAGAAAGAAAGAGAAAGCCTATAATTTGTGAGGCTTTGGTGTGATTTTGAATGGAGTTTGGACCTCTATTTATAGGCCAAGAGTTCTGAATGCAGAGCTTGGCAAGTTGATCAAAGAAGTGATGATTTGGCTTAAGAGATAAAAAGGAATCTTTTACATTTAATGCAAAATGGTTAAAGTAACTTAACCATGGTCATTCTTCCAAGCTTCTTATCCTCTTCCATTCTGATCTTCAAATCAGAAAATATCTTCAATTATTGCCTTGATGCATCATTACTTGCATTATTTGGCAAATTGGTTCATAACTTAGTGAAAATGGTTTGAAATTTCAAGTGAAAATGATCACTAAATGCATAATTCAAAACCATAGCTATGCTCCATATTTTTTTCATGCTCTTGGACATTTTAGAAAGCTCATATTACACACTTCAAAACCCTAGTTGAAAGTTTCTTCAAGACCTTTAAGGAAATGGGTGAAAAAGATCCATGAACTTTGAAGAAAATGAGGTTTTAAGTGAAATTTTCAAAAGATACCAACTTTGAAGCTCCATATCTCTTAAATGGTTGATCTTTTGGAAAAAAATTATATGTGACAAAGTTGTTCATTGGATCAAAATCTACAACTTTGATGTTGGAAGTTTTTTTCAGTTTGTAGGTGAAATTTTGAGAAATTCTCTTCCAAAGTTTGGAAAAAATCATTGAAAAACACTTAGAAATTTTTCTAAGTATGAAAGTCAAACTTTTGACTTTTTGATTCTTGATTGATTTTCTTGATTTTTCTTGATCAAATGAATTCATATATCATATATTGATGATTCAAAACTTCAAAAGTCAAGGTTGACCAAAATTCCCCAAAAGTCAATGGTGATCTTGTACAGTTAACTTTTTCAGACGAATCGCGTTTCTGGAGATTTTAAATGAACCAAGCTATCCTCACCAAATGAATGGTATGAATGGATCACATTGAGTTATTGGAGGACCTTGAGCCATGGTTTAAGTTATGGCACCATGTTCTGATTAAAAAGTCAGTTGTTCAGTGAATTAGGTCAAAAAACCCTAATTGTCGACCTGATGAGATTGATGACTGTGGATCTTGAATTGAGATGCAATTCCCATTGGATGTTGTCATAGGGATTATTTGAGGATGATTGAAACCTTTGATTGACTTCCTGGGGATTTTTAGGGTTTCCCAAATGTGATCCCTGATTTCAGTCCCTGATAGTTCAAAACCCTAATCTGATGATTTGAAATTTCACTGTTGATCAATCCTTGTGTAGGAGATGTCTTGAGCCAATAGATTAGGCCAAAATGATGTACTTGGGGTCTTGAGGTCATGTCCCAAGTCATTAGGTCAAATCCTGAGCAAAAGTCAGGGGTGTGCTATTTTCAGTCAAAACCCTAATTTGGTTGATTTAGAGCCTTTGAGTTTGTTGAAATGAATCTCTGAGGACCAAATGTTGATTGTTGATGAAGATGATTCATTTGAAATGAAGGGGGAACAAAACCCTAATTGATTGTTGCTTGTACTGATGAGTGATTTCTTGATTAAACCCTGCTGAGTCACAAGTAGCAAACACAAGCTATGCAATTTGTTAGAGATGCAAATGATGCATATGCTATGATATGAGGTGGTATCTTAGGTCAAAAATTGGGGTATGACAGATGCCCCTATTTAAGTTTCTTCAACCTGAGACATGAAGATTGAAAATCTTCGTTTTGATAGGGTGGAAGAGACTTAAATATCAGAAGACGCGAATTTTGGACCTAAGATACCAAAATCGCGAATGATGCAAGGATGTCTTTACCGAGGGATATAAAAAACTGACTCCACTGAGGATAAGAGACCGGGAAGGATGTCTCAATCCGTTTTAGGGAGAGAATCCGTTTTTTCTTTTTTCGGGAAAGCAAGTGTATGCTTCACCGAGAAATGATAGCTTTGTAAGAAAAGCTTACCTATCGACATTATCGACTATCAGCATGGGGATAGACTTGTTTAATAATGCGAAGGTGAAAGGTATGAAACTATATTACCGACTATCAGCATTGTGATAGACTTGACATGGTAAATAAGAGTTTCAAAGGTTTGGTTAATATTACCGATTATCAGCATGGTGATAGACATGTTTAATAATATAACCAGAACAAAAAGGTTACCGACTACCAGCCTCGTGATAGTGGTTCTGAAGACATGATCAATTATCAGCCGAGTGATAAAATGATTCTGGAGACTTTGCTAGGGAAATTACTGGTTATTCAGCCTTGTGAACAGTAATAAGGCCCTGATTGTAAAATGGTCTTCATGATTGATTTCCTAGAGAGGAAAAGTCTTTTGAATGAGACATAAGCTGCTCGGATGATGAGGCTATTGCTTATTGTCTGTTTTTCACGACTCTATTTGGGGAACCGGAATTTGAATCTCTGGTAAAGACAAGGTTCTATCCATGAATGAATTGGAAAGAAACAATCAAACAAGACTTTGTACCCAATGAGGAATGAACTCGACTGGGGATTTTCTCCTTCGTTTTGAGAGGAGAAACTAAAGCAACCTTCTTCCACGAGGAATGATCTCAGTGGGGAACTGGAGAAAGAAGATGTTCTTTCTGCTTATGGGCGACAACCTACTGGAGAAATGACATGCCCATACCTGTTTCTTTTTTTCTTTTTTTTTTCTTTTTTGCTTTTTCTCTTTTTTTTTTGGGATAGATATATCCTGAACAAGTGATTTTAGGAAGACATTTGAAAAATGCAATGATGCATAAATGATGCAAATATGTATGAATGATGAATGTCATGAATGTCACATGCATGCTAACAATACTGACAGACAAAGAAGTATACTGGAGAGGGACCGACGTCGCAATACAACCAGATACTTGGCAAATGTTCTTCAACACGGTGTAGATAACACATGTGATGAATGGTGTTGCGTGCTTTAATCTTATCTGGGGATGATAAGCATCTTTTCTTATTGAGATGGAAGAACCTCTTCACTGGAGATGGAAAATCTTCGTCACTGGGGATAAAAGACCTTCTTCACTGGGGATAGAAGAGCTTTTCCTATCATAATCTTTGATTCATCCTATGGAGATAGCTGTTGATGTTCCTTCGGTTGTTTACCACTCAAAGGAAAGTTTCGCTTTTATTTTGAAAAAGAAAAGTAAATTCATTTAAAACTTTTTTTCTCTTTTTTTTTTCAAAAGTGAATAACACAATTAAAGGGTCATTTTGCAAGCTAGAAGAAATCAAGAATTGCAAACAAATGGGCACAAGGCTCAAATTTATTTAATAGGATGGTAACCAGCTAAAGGCGTGATTCCATGGAGTATTTACAAAAGTTGGAAATGGTAAATATGCGGAAAAGGCTACATTGAAAGCAATAACCACTATTCCCCCTAACAACTTTGAGTTCCAACTGTGCTTGTCGCTTCAGATTGGCGATGATTTGATTGTAGATCCTTTGATGAAAAAGACTCTTCAGGTGACGAAGTACGGACTGATGCAGTTACTTTGTCATTATTCCTTAATTTTTGGCTAGATTGCCCTTTCAGGTTTTCAATCTACCAGGATGAATTTTTTCTGTTTATTGTCTCTAATTTTTGCCTGGACCGCCCTTTCAGGTTTTCAGTCCACCGAGACGCTCATTTTTGCCTAAGTCGCCCTTTGCGGGTTTTCGACTTACCGAGCTGTTCTTTTGTTCTTTTTTAGACAAAGTATTTCTTGACTGCATCAGCATTCACAGGATGTGGGAGTTCATCACCATCCATGGTTGCAAGAGTCATGGCGCCGCCTGAAAATGTTCTTTTGACAACATACGGGCCTTCGTAATTAGGAGACCATTTGCCCCTAGAATCTGGTTGAAAAGACAAGATCTTTTTAAGCACGAGGTCACCTTCTCGAAATTCATGAGGTCGAACCTTTTTGTTGAAGGCTTGTTTCATCCTTGCTTGGTATAACTGTCCATGGCATAGAGCAGTCATACGTTTTTCTTCGATTAAGTTCAACTGATCATATCTGCTTTGGCACCATTCAACCTCTGATAACTTAGTCTCCATGAGGACTCTCATTGATGGGATTTCAACTTCTACGGGGAGCACAACTTCCATGCCGTATACTAGAGAAAAGGGAGTTGCCCCTGTTGAAGTACGCACTGAAGTACGGTACCCATGTAAAGCAAATGGCAGCATTTCGTGCCAGTCTTTGTAAGTGACGACCATTTTCTGGACGATCTTCTTAATGTTCTTGTTGGCAGCTTCAACGACGCCGTTCATTTTTGGCCTGTAAGGAGAAGAGTTATGATGCTCAATCTTGAATTCCTCACATAATTCTTTCATCATTTTGTTATTCAAGTTTGAACCATTGTCAGTAATGATCTTGCTGGGAACACCATATCGGCAAATGATGTTGTTCTTGATAAACCTTACAACCACTTGTCTTGTAACGTTGGCGTACGATGCTGCTTCGACCCATTTGGTGAAGTAATCAATAGCCACTAAGATGAAACGATGACCGTTTGAAGCTTTTGGTTCAATCATTCCAATCATGTCGATACCCCACATGGAGAAAGGCCATGGAGATGAGAGAACATTGAGTAGAGTCGGTGGCACATGGATCTTATCTGCGTAGATCTGGCACTTGTGACATCTCTTCACGTGTTTATAACAGTCAGATTCCATTGTCAACCAATAGTATCCAGCTCTTAACATTTTCTTGGACATTGCATGCCCATTTGAATGAGTTCCAAAGGACCCTTCATGCACTTCATGCATTAACATGTCTGCTTCGTGTCTGTCCACGCATCTGAGCAAAACCATGTCGAAGTTTCTTTTGTATAGCACATCTCCGTTCAGGAAGAAACTGCCAGAAAGCCTCCTTAGAGTTTTCTTATATTTGTTTGATGCCCCAAGTGGGTACTCTTGAGTTTGAAGGAAGCGTTTGATGTCGTGAAACCACGGTTTATCATCGACGACTGCTTCAGTTGCAAACACATAAGCGGGCCTTTCAAGGCGCGTGATTCTGACTGCAGGCATATCATTCCAGTGATTGACTTTGAACATGGAAGATAGAGTAGCCAAGGCGTCTGCCATTCGATTCTGATCTCGAGGTATATGATGCAATTCAACCTTGTTGAAGAAAGTCAACAGACGTCTTGCATAATCTCTGTAAGGAATCAAGCCAGGGTGGTAAGTTTCCCATTTGTCTTTGATTTGGTTGATCACAAGGGCTGAATCTCCATATATGTCTAGGATCTTGATCCTTAAGTTAATGGCTTCTTCGAGACCCATGATACAAGCTTCATATTCTGCGATGTTGTTGGTGCAATCAAATAGCAGTCTGGCGGAGAACGGGATATGAGTACCCTTGGGAGTGATGATGATTGCCCCAATTCCATTGCCAAAAGCGTTTACTGCTCCATCAAAAATTAGGCCCCATCTTGATCCAGGATCAGGACCTTCTTCAGGTAACGGTTCGTCACAATCTTTTATCTTTAAGTACATGACATCTTCGTCAGGAAAGTCAAACTTGAGAGATTGATATTCATTAATTGGTTGATGCGCCAAGTGATCGGCGAGAATGCTTCCTTTGACCGCTTTTTGAGCACGGTACTTAATGTCATACTCAGATAACAGCATTTGCCATCGGGCAATCCTTCCTGTTAATGCAGGCTTTTCAAAGATATACTTGATTGGATCCATTTTGGAGATTAACCAAGTAGTATTGTTGATCATGTATTGGCGGAGACGTTTTGAAGCCCATGCCAAAGCGCAACATGTTTTTTCGAGCATGGAGTAACGAGACTCACAATCTGTGAATTTCTTACTCAAGTAATAGATGGCATGCTCCTTCTTACCGGTTTCATCTTGTTGTCCAAGCATACAACCCATGGATTCTTCCAACACAGTAAGGTACATGATTAATGGTCTTCCTTCAACTGGAGGAATCAATATTGGTGGTTCTAACAGGTATTCCTTGATACTGTCGAACGCTTTCTGGCAATCTTCAGTCCATACAACCCCTTGATCTTTGCGGAGAAGCTTGAAAATTGGCCCACAAGTAGCAGTCATTTGAGAGATAAATCTGGAGATATAGTTCAATCGTCCGAGAAATCCTCTTACTTGCTTTTCAGTTTTTGGTGCAGGCATCTCTTGAATAGCTCTGACTTTGTCGGGATCTACTTCAATACCTCTTTGGCTGACAATGAAACCCAAGAGTTTTCTAGATCTAACCCCAAAAGTACACTTGTTAGGATTCAAGCGAAGCTGATATTTCCTTAGTCGTTGAAACAACTTCAAAAGGTATTCAATATGTTCTTCTTCTGTGCTGGACTTGGCTATCATGTCGTCCACATAAACTTCAATTTCTTTATGCATCATGTCATGAAAGAGAGTAGTCATTTCCCTTTGGTAAGTTGCGCTTGCATTCTTTAATCCAAACGGCATCACTTTGTAGCAAAAGGTATCCCATGGGGTGATGAAAGATGTCTTCTCCATGTCTTCGGGAGTCATCTTGATCTGATTATAACCGGAGAACCCGTCCATGAAGGAAAAGACGTTGAACTTAGCGGTGTTATCAACCAGCATGTCAATATGTGGTAATGGAAAGTCATCTTTTGGACTGGCCTTGTTCAAGTCACGGTAGTCGACACACATTCTGACTTTGCCATCTTTCTTCGGAACTGGCACTATGTTGGCCAACCATTGAGGATATTCAGAGGTGACAAGAAAACCTGCGTCGAGTTGCTTTTGAACTTCCACTTTGATCTTGTTAGCCATATCAGGGTGAGTCCTTCGCAATTTCTGCTTAAGTGGCAGACATTCTGGCTTCAATGGCAAGTAATGCTGAACAATATTGGTATCCAACCCAGGCATGTCTTGGTAGGACCAGGCAAACACGTCAACATATTCTTTGAGAAGGTCTGTCAACTTACTCTTGATATCAGCATCAAGCAGCGATCCAATGGTCACTTCTTTTTTGTCTTCTTCAGAACCCAAGTTGATCTTTTCTAGAGGCTCTTTGTGAGGCAGAATGGCTCTTTCCTCGTGCTTAAGTAATCGAGAGATCTCGTCCGGGATCTCCTCTTCTTCGGCTTCGAACATAGGAAACTCAAAGTTGGGAGAGGGCATAGGGTTATTGCATTCAATGGTTTTATCAATAGTAAATCTGCACATAAGATTTATATTTATTTCAGAAAATTTATGAATGCAAGAGTGTATGCAGATTTTTTTTTGAAAAGTTTTTTTTTTTTTTTTGGTTTTTTAGGATTACCATTTCCAGAAAAAGCAAAAATAGAACATATAATGTAGGGAATTTAAAATGACACTTTATTTATGATTCATTTTTGAAACAAAGCCCTAAACACAAACTCATTTGTCTTGGGCAGGACAAAGAGGGAAACTTTTAAAACAAAGCCCTATACACAAAGTTATTTGGGCGGAACATTTAAAAGCAAAGCCCTATAAAACATCTCTCTGCTTTGGGCAAGGCAGGAGGTCAAAATAACAGCGAGGTGATTACTTTGAGCGGCGAACAACATTCGGAACGTCGACAGCTTTCCAGTAGCAACGAACTCCTCTGTGTATTATGTATTCAGGAAAATTCTCCTCAGAATTATCTTCAGTATTGACATTGACCGCTGGTCGAGCAGGATTTGAAGGTCCTGGTTTGTCACCCTTGTTCTTTGTAGAGTTGAAACGGTCTTCTTCTACTTCTTGAAGAGCATATGATGAGTCACAATCTTCAGAATTTTCAGGATGTATTTCCCAGTCTTCAGGATGAAGAGACTCATTGTCAGAGACACTTTCCGAGTCAACCGCGGGACCATCTTCCCCTTCATCTTCAAAAATGGCATTTATGTGATAATAACCATCTTCAGGGTTACCAATCTTGGCAGATGCATTGAAGTCAGTAATTTCGGGCTGCTGAGAAAATTGATAGGGCTGATAAGTCTCTTCTGGTTGACTATTATATTCAAAGGAATCTCCCCATCCAGTCGGTTGGATGTCTTCAATCGCAATCTTTGAACTTTCAGGTGCAGTATATTTCACCATATAATCATATTTGCCACTTGGTTGTCCCAAGGTGTCCCAAATTTCTGCAGGAACAGGCTCGGTTTCTTTGCCTTTGGATTTCTCCGAAGGAGGATATGGTTCTTCCTGAGATATGTATCCTGAGTCATTGAGATAACATTTCCATTCTTCTTCAGTATCGGGTAAACCTTCTTCGGTGCATTCTTCGATAAGGACATTGACCTCTTGAGGAATTGGGTTAAGGAACCCTCCACTATGGAACGTTTCTTTGATCGGACGAAGGGTTTCATCTTTCTTGGTGCAGTTTGAGAATGTTGGTGAACTTCCGAGTCCTGCTCTAGTTTCATTCTTGGTAGGGATCACAACTTGCCCCCAGCCAGTGGTAGTTCCATCTTTCACTACTTTTACTGCCTCTTTGTAAGAAGAGATTGACGCTTTCCTTTTGGAAGATTCGTCTTCTAAAGAGAGACCTTGGAACTGCGTTCCTTCCTCATTATCGGCACTTATGAAAGAGAAATTGGATAAATGACTCACCATCAAGGCTTGTTCTCCACTTATCGTTACCAATTTTTCATTTGTTACAAATTTTAACTTTTGATGGAGCGTAGAAGTTACTGCCCCTGCTTCATGGATCCATGGTCGTCCTAACAGACAGCTATAAGCAGCTTGAATGTCCATGACTTGGAAAGTGATTTGAAATGTATGTGGGCCAATTGTCATGGGAAGGTTGACTTCGCCGATAACAGATTTTCGCGAACCATCAAATGCTTTGACTACTACACCACTGAACTTCATAGGCATTCCTTGGTAAGACAAGCGAGCAAGAGTCGTCTTTGGCATCACATTCAAGGAAGATCCGGTGTCTACCAACACATTGGACAAAGAGTCTGACTGACAGTTCATAGAAATGTGCAAAGCAAGATTGTGATTTTTACCCTCCTCGGGGAGTTCTTCATCACAGAAGCTTAAATTGTTGCAAGCTGTTATGTTAGCTATTATCCCATCAAAATGGTCAACAGTCACATCATGATCTACAAAAGCTTGATCCAAAACTCTCATCAGGGCTTCCCTGTGGGCTTTTGAATTCAACAGCAATGAAAGTATTGAGATCTTTGAAGGAGTCTGCATAAGCTGATCCACAATCTTGTATTCACTTCTTTTGATAAGCTTCAAAATTTCGTCAAAGTCAGGATTGACATTGGTTCCACTGGATTGACCAACATCAGTGCTTGTATTACTGATAGGAATTTCCACAGGATTCCCCACTGGTGTATTAACAGGATTTTGCCTGGTTGCGGGAGCAATAGGCTGCTTTGGAGGTAGTGGAGTGTACACACGTCCACTTCTTGTTACTCGACTCACATCAGCGATATTCACGACAGATGAAAGAGTAGGTAAAGGAACTTCCTGTCCATTCTTTATCATTGTTGCATTGTAGTTGTATGGAACTGCCTTGTCAGAGTCATAAGGAACAGGTCCAGGTAGACAAATGATCAAAGGAGCAATAGGAACCCTTGGCTAGTTGTAAGTAACTTCTATGCGCTCAGGCATGTTGAAATGAGGAACGATGACGTTAACTTTAGGCATTTCCGAGTTGATATCTGAGACTAAAAGCTCATGCGGATGACATCCTATCATGTTAACTTCATCTTCATTCCTATTTCTGTAGATCTGAATAGTACCATTATCTAGCAAGACTTGAAGATCTCTTCTCACAATCGAACATCCATGAGGATCTACACAACATATGCTACAGGAAGCATAGTGATGCTGGCGAAAATTCTGCCCTTGACAGAGACTAGCGTGCATTTGTACCAAATTTGCTCTTGAGAAATTGATATTATAGACTCGGTATGGACCAGGACATCCATACACCATGTTTACAACATGCCCTCCATGATTGGGCAGCAGATTTGCTTGCACATTTGGATTCAAATTTCTGAAAGAGAGGAGATTAGATCTAACCAACCTCTGAACTTCATATTTCAAGGCTATGCAATGCTCAAGATCATGGCCAGGTGCTCCTTGATGATAAGGGCATGAGACCTCAGCTTTGTACCACCATGGGAGTTTCTCAGGTACGGGTGGTGGTGCTTTAGTTTGAACAAGACCTCTTTCAATCAAAGCAGGGTACAATTCTGTGTAGGTCATTGGAATCGGATCAAACTGTGGAGCTCTTTGTACACGATTCTGATTATTGTTAAACTGTTGAGCCTGTTGTTGTTGAAACTGCGGGGTAAATCCCGGATTCGGTGCTGTATTAACGGCTGGTGCAATAGCAGCTACCTGTCGTTGACGATTGACATTTCCTCTTGGCCTCCCTTGGGATACCATGTCAACACTTTGTTCTTTCTTCTTTGGGAAACCACTTCCGAACTTTTTGGTTCCGCTTGAAGATCCACCTTCTTTAGTTAGACGTCCGGTTCGGACTCCTTCTTCTGGACGCATCCCCATGTTTACCATTTCGGTGAAATCACTTGGAGCACTAGCAATCATGCGTTCATAATAAAACGGGCCAAGAGTATTCAAGAAGATCTTTGTCATCTCTTTCTCTTTTAACGGTGGATTAATCTGAGCAGCAGTTTCTCTCCATCGTTGGGCATATTCTTTGAAAGCTTCATGATCTTTCTGAGCCATGGATCGAAGCTGATCTCTGTCTGGAGCCATATCCGAGTTATACTTGTATTGTCGGACAAAGGCCTCGCCTAGGTCATTGAATGTTCGAATATTAGTGCTATCCAAGCCTGTGTACCACTTCAGTGCGGCACCAGTCAAACTGTCTTGAAAGTAATGGATAAGCAACTGATGATTATCTGCATAAGTAGACATCTTCCTAGCATACATCACAAGATGGCTTTGTGGACAAGAACTACCTTTGTATTTTTCAAAGTCAGGGACCTTGAATTTAGTAGGTATTTGTACACTGGGAACTAAACATAGTTCCTGGGCATTCTTTCCAAACAAATCTTTTCCACGGATAGCTTTAACTTCCAGCTGCATCTTGTTAAACTGCTCTTGGAGATCTCCCACAAGATTACGCTGATTTGTGCTATCACCTTGATCATGATAAATCTCATTGTCATCATAAGGAACAGTGTGAACCGTAGGGGTCATAACCGTCATAGTGGGTTGAGAAAGTGCCATAGTGATTTAGGAAAAAGTTACCCCTGAATGTGGAATAAACGTCGAACCCTGAATAGCAGGCGCTTCAGTTGTGGTTGTTTGAACCCCAGAGAAACTATGGCGAAAACCTGCACCAAAGCTGAAAGGCGTGCCCCAACCTTCTGGCATGGAGAAAGATGGAATGCTGAATGCAACTGTAGAAACTGGAGTAGTGACTTCAGATGTCACTGTTGCTTGACTGTTTGGTGGCGGCGGCTGATTATGTGCGGCCATTAAGGAGTCAACCAGAGTAGTGAGACTTTCCAACTTTTCCTGAAGGGTGGTCACTGTACCACGAAGTTCAATATTCTCTTGTTCAGAGTGTTCCATTACTCTTCTTCTGCTTGAACGAGTATTGTATCTGTGATCTGATTGCGAGCGCGGTCGAGAAACTTTGAGACGCGACAGCTTGACGATCTATTGGAGAAAGATCCAAAAGATGAGACTCTATACAACGGACTCGATATGCAGAATAATGTATGCAAAAAGAAATTTATGATTTTTTCCAAATATTTTAAAGATTATTTCCTTGCAAACATTTGAACACAAACTATTCTTTTATTGAATAAATGGGAAATGTTACAACATTGGAGCGTAGCTCCTTACAAAAGCAAATGATAAATAAAAAGCTAAACAATCCTAAGCATCTTCATCAGACGTAGAACCAAATGCGTTGTGCAGCTTGAGCTTCATGATTTCTTTCCCATAGTAAGCTTTCAATTCGGCCTTTTCGGTCCTCAGTTTGTCAACAACATTCTTCCAATCATTAGGAGTCGGAGCGTTGCTTGTTGAGCCTTCAAGATTCTTCTTGCTTTCTTTGATGTACCTCTTGATTGCAGCGTCTTTCTGACGAATCCTCTCATCTTTGCTCATGAGCCATCCATCTTGATAATAGAGAGTTTCTTCGTGATCTTTCACTCTTTTCTTCAACTTTCTATTTTCCACATCAGTTCTACGAAACTTTTCTTCCCAAGCGTCTTTTTCTACCCTCATCTTAGCCAAAGTGTCTTGGTATTCCTCCATAGTGGGAATGTTGGGTCGTTGAGACACTGCAGGAAACATGGGTTTTTCATAAGCATAAGGCATTTGGAACTCTTTTGCTCTTTTCTTTACCCAGTAGGTGTAGGCGTCCATGGCAATGCAATTTCTTGCCTCACCTTTTTCTTTCCATCGGACGTCGTACCAAGCTCTCACCATTCTTGCTTTCAACCTTTGAGGATTATCCCCTTCTCGGTAGAAGTAGCCTTCCACTGAGGGACCAATGGGTTTAGTTGACTTTGCATACCCGAGTTGTCGTCGGGCTAAGATCGGATTGTAGTTAATTCCTCCTTGTGTACCAATGAGGGGTACGTTGGCGAATTCTCCACAACTATCAATGGTTTCTGTACCACACCGAGCCAAGGTATACCAATGAATATCATGATTAGTAAGAGACATAAGTCTTCGAGGCCAACGCAAGCCTTCTCGGTTTTCCGTGAAGATAGGAAACTCAGGTAAGTGTGAAACAATCCATTTGAACAACAGAGGTGCACAACATACAATGATTCCACCGCCTTGGCGATTCCTATGATGGACAGAGAAATACATGTCACCAAGCAAAGTCGGAACAGGATTTCCATTCAAAAAGATCTTTATGGCATTGATATCAACAAAGTTGTCGACGTTGGGAAATAGAACTAACCCATAGATGAGCAAGGCTAGTATAGCTTCAAAAGCTATCAGTCTACCAGTTTCGATGAAATCAAAGGCTTTCTTTATTAAGAAGTGTGAAGTTAAACCCGGGAGGTTTCCTTTGGTAGTCCAATTACTCTCTACTTCAGACTTCTTCAAGTGGATACTTGCTGCAATGACGTGTGACTTAGGAATGGCTTCCAAACCATTGAAGGGTATTTTGTCAGACACAGGAATACCCAAAAGATTGGCATATTCTTCCAAGGTCGGTACCAACTGGTAGTCTGGAAAGGTAAAACATCGGTAGACGGGATCATAGAACTGAACCAGAGTTTTGAGAAGTCCTTCATCAACATGAGTGTTCAGGATAGGCAAAAGCTTTCCATAACTTTTCCTAAAATCGGGAGGATCTTGTACAAAAGATGCCAACTCTCTCAGTTTTTCCACATCAGGTGCTTTGAAACCGTACTTTTTGGTATACCTTTTTACCCCTTCCATAACTTAATCCTATAATGTTTGCAAGGAAAATTCTCTAAATTTTTTTGGAAAAATCATGTTTTTATGGAAAAAGATGGGTTTTTTAATGAATGTATGAATGCATGGATGCATGGATGCCACATATTCAAACATGGTAAAGCGAACATGGTAACGCAAACATGGTAACGCAAACATGGTAATACAAACATGGTACACATAGGTTCAAAGGTCCAGCGTCACGAGCATGAGGTCAGAGAACCAAATATGGGATAGTACTAGGGTTAATCACCTGCACAACATGTTCTACTGATACGTCAGAGTCTACATTTTTCTTTCGGATATTACCGGCTTGCACAATTAAACTTGTGAGCCAGCAATATTCTCAAGAAAAACTCGTCTGAGTGTGGTTCTCCGCATGACAACTAATCCAAGTCTTCACCTGAATAGTTTCTGCACCACAACCTAATAAGGCCAGGATGGGTTGGGGTTCTACGGCCAACTCAGCTTCTATAGTTCAATGAAAGTAATAATGTCTTCGCTATGAAACATGCTAAACATATATTACCAACAAGGAACCTCCACTGAGCGGAAGGATTCTCACGTACGCCTGTACATGACTATACCCTCCACCTAATTCTTATGTGTACTTAATCCGGGTTAGGATATGTCCATAATGTATCACTTGTAACAGAACCACACATGTAACAGAACCAGAACCACACATGTAACACAAATAAAAACATAACAATTAGAATTAACCCTTCCTTTGGAAACAATTTAAAGATGGTCCCCAGTGAAGTCGCCATTTTTCTGTCGCGGGGAAAAATCGTATCTTTTTTCGGGATGAGACACCTGATGCCTTCTTTGGGCTCGAGTGCTCATAAAAATGATTTTTCTTTTATTCCGACCAAACTTTTAATTATTTCCAAAGTAGGAAAAGGAAAAAAGCTGCAATAACCTAAAAGTGAGGGGAGAGATCTTTGGGTAAGAGGGTTGGTTATACGAAGGGAAGGTATTAGCATCCAACGTATCTATAGTACTCTATAGGTTTCTTTGTTATGTTTTTCATTCCATGTTATTGAGAGGTTCTTGTGAAATAGGTGGGACCTAAGGTGTTTGTTTGATTATGCTCGCAAAGATCATCGCGATCCTCTGCATACATATCCCTTAGAGGGAATCAGAGCATCTGTAGCTCGGGTCTACGGGTGCTAAGGTTTGAGTGGTTTGAGGGAGAAGTTTTGCTCGCCAAGGATACGACCTTGTGCCTACGTATTCTCAAACGGATGTTGAGAAAGTCAGAGCAATCGTAGTTCCCACTTATGCTAGTGGAAGCAAAGGAAAAGAGATAAATGTCATCTCAATGTTCGATGTATCTAATCTATATCATCACATACATCTGTTTGATTTTTTTTTGAAAATCTTTTCATTATAAGCCCTGGGCCATGCCACTTATGGTGCTTAGAATGATAAAGATGCTTTTTAGCCAGCCTTGTGGCAAAAACTTTCAATGAAGTCAGCCTTGTGACAAAAAGTTTTGATTAATCAGCCAGCCTTGTGGCAAAAGTTTCAATGAAGTCATCCTTGTGACAAAAACTTTGATTAATCAGCCAGTATGGCGGCAAAAAGGTTTGATTGATTAGCCAGCCTTGTGGCAAAAAAGTTTGATTGATTGATTGATTGATTGATTGTGATGATATAGAAGAGATACTCCTATCATAGAAATGATAAATGTCTAATCTCCTAGGGTATTTGATTTGGATATTGGGGATGCTTATAAGAAGCCCATGGGTCCTTGTACGAAGCCCAAGAGGAGGCTATCCGAGGGTCCTTGCATTGTAAGCCCAAGAGGAGGCTATGGGAGGGACAATCCAGGGTCCTTGCATTGTAAGCCCAAGAGGAGGCTATGGGAGGGACAAGTCGTTTGTACAAAGCCCAAGAGGAGGCATGGTATAGTTGGTTTGAGCTCTTAAAGCGATTTCACCGGGAAACCATACTCTATGTCCTAACCTAAACTAGGGAGATTCTTTGCACGAAGCCCAATAGGAGGCTATGGGGAACCTAGTGTTGTACTAAGTTGAACAAGTATATATAACATAATCACAAGTATGAACAAGTACAAACAAATATGAACAAGTACATGAACAAATATGAACAAGTATGAACAAGCACATATATATGACAAGGTGTGTGTATATAATGGAGTTTATGAAGGAAATATACCTGTAAGCATGATCCATTTGTATACATGGGGGCTCGGGACTTATACTCGGGGAGAGACCCACTTGAGTTTATTCAAAAGCTATGTAAACAAGTATTTACAAAAGGGCTCGGGACTTATACCTACATGGAGGCCCATGGTATTTTTGGGAAGATTTAAAGAAAACCTTCATTTTTTGATTTGTTGTTCGAAGTTAAAAAAACAAATTGAACGAGATATATACAGAAAGGTGTGTGTACAATGAAATACCTAATTTCATGTACAGGAATGGGACTTATACCTATGTGGAGGCCCCTGTTTTATTTTATAACACATGGTTGATTGTCTTGTTTAAAAGCGCGAGGTTTTGAAAACAGTTTGAAAGTTTTTTTTTGTTTTGAAAAACGTTTTCTGTTTAAAGAAAAACTGTACAAATAAAAGGAAAGGGACTTATACTCTCTAATATTCGAGAGGCCCATGTTTTATTTTCATAAAACATGGTGGATGGTTTTGAAAAAGATATGAGATTTGTTGTTTAAAAAGCTGTTTGGAAGTTTTGGAAAAAGTTTCTTGTTTAAAGAAAAACTGTATAAAGAAAAAGGAAAGGGACTTATACTCTCTAATATTCGAGAGGCCCATGTTTGAAAATCAATTGATCGATCCAAAAAAAGATTTAATCAATAGTTTCTTTTGAAATGAAAAACCAAAAAGAAACGGTTTATCATTTTGAAAAATTGTGATCGTTTGTTTTAAAACGGTTTGAATTTTGACAAAAGTCAACTTAATTAAGATAAAAAGACAAATTTCATGCTTAATTAAGACCTAAATAATTAGGGTTTGATCACAAAATATTTACAAGTGATTAAGTTTAAAAAATCAAATGAAAAACATTATTTAAAGTATTAAAAAACACTTAAGAACATGTCATTTTAAACTTAATTAAAAATGTATTAAATAAATATTTTTTTTGTAACTTTTTGAGTATTCATAAAATATATGTGTTAAATAAAAAGTGTGCAAAAAATGAAGCAAAAATGAATTGATTTGGTTAGTTAATTAATTAGTTAAAGTTGTTAAAAAAAATTGAAGAAAATAAGTGTTAAAAAAAATAGTTTGGTCCTGCCAGGGTTTGAACCCACGCCCTGAGGTTCACTACTCAAAACAACAACCAACTGAGCTGCGCGCGCAGCTTGTTTATGATACACACTCATTTAATTATATTCAAAAACAAGTATTTGAAACTTCTGAACAAAAAATGGCGCCAAGAACACATCCCTATTTTGATTTTGAATTTTTCTGAAACTGAACCAATTTGAACAAGTAAAGGGTCTATTTCACTCGGTTTTTCACGAGGAACATGATGGTGTCCTCATAATTCATTTATTTTTGTTCTAAGATGGTCAATTTTGTGATGAACACGAAGAACCCTAATTCTGAATTTGAACATGAAACCGTGTACGATTGATGAATTGTGAAATTGATTGAGGGCTATTGATCAGTGATAGTGCATAAACAAGATGGCAACTCAATTTTTCATTTATGATGCATGTATGTATGAGTTTGAAGTTCATAAGACTTACCTTCAAAAACGGCCAAACTGGGAATTGAATTTTGATCTGGAGGTGTTACAGATGCTTTGTAACAATCTGGATAGCTTCAATGATGATTATGGAAGGTGTCTGGATGTTTGGAGTGAATTGAAAACACCTGGAGCAGTTGGAGGTACCCGATCTGCAGTTAAGCCTAAGTGTGAATCGAGCTCAATGATTCTGATGTTTCAGGTTGATGATGAGTGTTTGGATAGCTCATATGTGATATATGTGAGGTGTGGGAAGTGTTAATTTGGACAGAAATGATCTGGAATGAAAATTGGCATGATAAGGCTCTTCATGTGTTCATATGGAGGTTGAAGAGTGAATCTGAGTTTTGGGGTGATTTGGGGTGTGTGAGTGGTTCAAACACATCCCATATGATGTTTATGAGTTGCTAGAACCATCACTTTGGCCATAACTTCAAGGGTTTGGAGGTTGAGTTTTCGACCTCTTAGAAACTTAAGAAACTTGTATTCTAAGAAAGAAAGAGAAAGCCTATAATTTGTGAGGCTTTGGTGTGATTTTGAATGGAGTTTGGACCTCTATTTATAGGCCAAGAGTTCTGAATGCAGAGCTTGGCAAGTTGATCAAAGAAGTGATGATTTGGCTTAAGAGATAAAAAGGAATCTTTTACATTTAATGCAAAATGGTTAAAGTAACTTAACCATGGTCATTCTTCCAAGCTTCTTATCCTCTTCCATTCTGATCTTCAAATCAGAAAATATCTTCAATTATTGCCTTGATGCATCATTACTTGCATTATTTGGCAAATTGGTTCATAACTTAGTGAAAATGGTTTGAAATTTCAAGTGAAAATGATCACTAAATGCATAATTCAAAACCATAGCTATGCTCCATATTTTTTCATGCTCTTGGATATTTTGGAAAGCTCATATTACACACTTCAAAATCCTAGTTGAAAGTTTCTTCAAGACCTTTAAGGAAATGGGTGAAAAAGATCCATGAACTTTGAAGAAAATGAGGTTTTAAGTGAAATTTTCAAAAGATGCCAACTTTGAAGCTCCATATCTCTTAAATGGTTGATCTTATGGAAAAAATTTATATGTGTCAAAGTTGTTTATTGGATCAAAATCTACAACTTTCATGTTGGAAGTTTTTTTCAGTTTGTAGGTGAAATTTTGAGAAATTCCCTTCCAAAGTTTGGAAAAAATCATTGAAAAACACTTGAAAATTTTTCTAAGTATGAAAGTCAAACTTTTGACTTTTTGATTCTTGATTGATTTTCTTGATTTTTCTTGATCAAATGAATTCATATATCATATATTGATGATTCAAAACTTCAAAAGTCAAGGTTGACCAAAATTCCCCAAAAGTCAATGGTGATCTTGTACAGTTAACTTTTTCAGACGAATCGCGTTTCTGGAGATTTTAAATGAACCAAGCTATCCTCACCAAATGAATGGTATGAATGGATCACATTGAGTTATTGGAGGACCTTGAGCCATGGTTTAAGTTATGGAACCATGTTCTGATTAAAAAGTCAGTTGTTCAGTGAATTAGGTCAAAAAACCCTAATTGTCGACCTGATGAGATTGATGACTGTGGATCTTGAATTGAGATGCAATTCCCATTGGATGATGTCATAGGGATTATTTGAGGATGATTGAAACCTTTGATTGACTTCCTGGGGATTTTTAGGGTTTCCCAAATGTGATCCCTGATTTCAGTCCCTGATAGTTCAAAACCCTAATCTGATGATTTGAAATTTCACTGTTGATCAATCCTTGTGTAGGAGATGTCTTGAGCCAATGGATTAGGCCAAAATGATGTACTTGGGGTCTTGAGGTCATGTCCCAAGTCATTAGGTCAAATCCTGAGCAAAAGTCAGGGGTGTGCTATCTTCAGTCAAAACCCTAATCGGGTTGATTCAGAGCCTTTGAGTTTGTTGAAATGAATCTCTGAGGACCAAATGTTGATTGTTGATGAAGATGATTCATTTGAAATGAAGGGGGAACAAAACCCTAATTGATTGTTGCTTGTACTGATGAGTGATTTCTTGATTAAACCCTACTGAGTCACAAGTAGCAAACACAAGCTATGCAATTTGTTAGAGATGCAAATGATGCATATGCTATGATATGAGGTGGTATCTTAGGTCAAAAATTGGGGTATGACACAACCTGCCTAAAAATTTATAGCTTAGAGAGTCGCCACCTATTCTGAAGGGCGAATAGGAAACCCTACGCAGTATAGAGATCAGGGTAAGATACTATATTCAGGTTAAGGGAAGGTGTTAGGCACCCAAAACCCTTTCCTAAAGGTTAACATTGCAAAGATGAAGGTTATGGCAAAAAACATAGAGAAAGGCAACAGATAGTTAATAAGGTTAAAGGCTTAATTATTGACATAATTAAGATTTGGAGGAGGGGGACTCGCCTTGTTGCCAAGTGCCTACGTATCTCCTTATGGAGAATCAGAGTCAACGTAGTTCGGGCAACGAGTTGTACGCCCTTAAGGTTTGGAATTGAAGTTGTTTTGAAGTTGTTTTGAAATTGTTTTGAAATGCGAAGTTCGAAGGTATTTTGGATTACCTCATCGTAGTTGTGAACATCGCAGTGTTGAAAACATGTAGTATGTGGTTTAGTGTGTTTTAAGATTTGGGCGTACAACCCTGGTTTTAATTTGTTACCGTTAGTTGCAATAATCAATAGGTTTGATTACCATGGCTAACGGATTAAAGGGAGGATTGCTAACCACTATAATCGATAGATTCAATTATCGCGAATAGCAAATGTGCATATTTTAATTATCGTTACTCCTCATAATCGATAGATTCGATTACAAATAATAACGAATTTTGATAAAGGGAAAATGCTAATCATCGTAACCAGTAGCTTTGGTTAAAACCATTTAGTAAAATAATTATTATTTAAATTTAATATTTTAATTATTAAGTAATTATTTGATTGTTACCCACCGCGATCAATTGATTTAGTCGAAGCGAATAAAATTCTAAATTACTTGGCTAAATACACAAGCCGGTTGGAAAACCCTAATTCTAATACTTTGGCCACTGGCCAATGGGATTGGGCGAACCCTAATATCTTAATATATTTATATTAAGGGTTTTTATGGTTTTTTTTTATAGTTATAATCAAAATTAATTAAATAAATTAACTCGAAAAAATCGATGAAAATAACCGGGAGAATAGTCGGGAATTAATCCTAATATTAATAGTCCTAATCCTAATTATGTTAATTGATTAAACTAAAAATATTAATTAATATATATAATCTAAACAATTAAATAATAAAATAGAAAATTATATATAAAAAACCTGGGATTTGATTCAGTGTTGTTGTGTCTGGAAATTCCATGGTAGTCTTCTATCCTTATGTGCGTCAGATCTGAATTGGAGGAGATCTAGTGATGGAAACGCGAGGGTGTACTATGGTCCTAATGAGGACGCGCGCACTGGATCAGATTGCATTTGTTTGCAGAGAAAATACTCCAAAATAGTGTGGGAGCCAGGAATCGATCCTAGTCCCTTGCCCATGAAATTTAATGTCTTCTATAAGACTACCTGAAAAAGGTTTTTGGAATGGATGTGAAAATTTGTCTTAAAGAAGACTACCTGAAAAGGTTCTTAGCAAAGGATGAGGAATGTCTTAAAGAAGACTGTCTTGAAAGGCTGAAAAATGTCTTAAAAGACTACCTAAAAAGGGTTTTAAAGAAAGAATAACGGATGTCTTAGAAAAGACTACTTAGGAAGGTTCGTAGAATGTCTTAGAGAAGACTACCTGAAGAGATTCCTGAAAAGGATGCCAAATTGTTCTGAAAAAGACTACCTGGAAAGGTACTTAGAACAAAAATGTTTCGAAGAAGACTACCTGAAAAGGTACCTAGAATGTCTCGAAGAAGACTACCTGAAAAGGTGCTTAGAACAAAAATGTCTCGAAGAAGACTACCTGAAAAGGTACTTAGAAAAAAGACAATATCTTGAAGAAGACTACCTGAAAAGGTTCTTGGAAAAAGAAATGTCTTGAAGAAGACTACCCTAAAGAGGTTCTTGGAGATGACGATGATTGTCTTAAAGAAGACTACTCAAAAAGGTGTAGTGTATGTCATGTATCAACCATTGTATGTAATGCATGATTTATGTATTTGCATGATGCTTCAATGATAGGTTGTTAATAACCAAAGCTTGTATAGCTTGCTAA
Organism: Vicia villosa; assembly: GCF_029867415.1. Lineage (NCBI taxonomy): Eukaryota > Viridiplantae > Streptophyta > Magnoliopsida > Fabales > Fabaceae > Vicia > Vicia villosa. Next base: position 18,323,757 of record NC_081186.1, on the reverse strand, counting down.
TGTTATGAGGTTGTTGGATGCTAGCGCGATTTCCCAATACTTGTTTTTTTTGAACTTTGAAGATCGTAGTTAGGAGAAAGATTGATTCGAGGTTGTAAAGTGTGAAGATGCCTTCTCCTTTTGCTGTGCGTCTTATGGATTTGATATCCATTGCCCCAATATTTTCGTGGAAAAAGATGCTTACGAGGGAAGTGCCCCCAGGAAATAGCCTTGTCATATGCTTCGACGTTTAGATTGAAGGGTGTGCCCCTGATCTCTAGGTTATGAAAGGTTATCCATAGTGTTCTATCCTTTGAATTTGAATTCTTCCCATGTTTGACATGCCCTTGTTTGAGATTGCTCCGAGGTGTGCCCCAGGTCAATTGAACCTTAGGAAGAATGCCCCTAGTTAATAGGATGTTTGGTTGTATGCCCCTGTTTAGGAAAACCCTCTGGACGTGGTTTCCCCATTCAAGAGTCTTTATCAGAAATGATCGCCTTTGTGCTAAGTGTATATTTGCAGATGGCGTTGTACCCTTTGAGAAATAACTTTAATGTGATGCAAATGCAAGTTTTGAAATCGAAGGAGTGGATGATTAGAAATGAATGCTTGAAGAAGCGTAGTGATTAGCAATAGTTTTAACAAACTTTAGGAGTCAGTATAACCAATCCTACTTGATATGCTTTCGTAGTTGACCTTGCCTCAATTAGGACTTCTAAATGTTGTAACTTGGCCTGGTTCATGTTTTAAGAAACAATGGATATAAGGCTCAAAATTTATTTATCCCACCCCTTTCTCCTTGATGTTCTCCAGATCCTAAAAATTCGCTTAGTCCAATGAATGTGCTTCGTTTGCAAGAGAATCGTTTCAATTTCGATGTTGAGCAGAAGCCTTAGTAAAGATCCAAGTACTGATAAAAACTATTTGTAAAGATCCAAGCATTGATGTGAAGCTTTGTCGGTTTAGCACTCACAAGATTATCCTTTGTATTTCGACTTTGTTTTTTCTATCCCTTACTTTTGCATGAACCAACTCCTTTGAATTTGGTCCATCGGGATGCCTTAATTTTTGCCTAAGTCATTTGGTTTTCTTTCGTGGAATTTTCCATTTTAACTTAGCGGGCGTTTTTTCTCCTTTTTATTTTGAATGCTCCTTTTGAGATTGATCCTTGGATATTGAATGTTGTGACTGCCATGTTGACTTTGATTTGCAAGCTTCAACTTTGATACTTCCTCGATCTTGAATGATGTATTGAGGACGAATATTGTTGTGAATTTTATCTCCATTGCTTCCTCAATCTTGGATGAATGCGAAGAAGAAGATATGCTTGAACCTTTGCTTGAATCCTTGCTCGGATGGATTGATTGTCTTGACAACCAAAAGACACCATTGAATTAATTGAAATCTACCCTGCCCCTGGTTAAAGTCAAGGTTGATTTGAAAAGTAGAAACAAATTCCAACTCCTGGCTCGAGGGGGTGACGAGGGATTAACATCCTTATAGCTCCACTGTTTGGGATTTGAAATAATGCCTGTACATCATCGGCCTGGTCTTACCTCGAAAGCATATGTTTAGCGAGACTTCGTTATTTGTATTCGTTATTCTCCCTCAAGTTTGTTAATGATTTGAAAGATAATTTGAAATGGAAAGTCGTAATGATGCAAGAGCGGAGCGGAAGAATTGATTTCAAAACATGCATGATTATTTTATTGAATTACTATTCGAAAGGTACAACGTTTTACATCAAATAGCATTTTGTGATCGTAGGAAATACAACTTGAGAGATAAACCTATTAATCCTAAGGGCAATCTCCTTTGTGGATCCGTCGACTTTGCTTTACTCCTTAGTTCCTAGACTTGTAGAAGTAAAAAGGGTAATCTCGAACTCTCCTTGGGCACGTCAAACCTGTTGGAAATGATTGTAAGCGGTGGGTTTTCGTCGTATCGGAACTTCATGAGTTTCCTTTGACTGAACCTCTTTTGCCTTTCTTTTTCTAAGGATAGCACAACACCATTTGCAGCCTTCAAAGTTTGTAGATTGATAGAAAAACCTGTGGCCTTTTTGCCCCTTGGTATGGAGTTAGCATATGTCGCATTCCCTCCATCGTAGTTACGCATTTTTGTTCAGGGTATTGCCCTAGTTGGATTGACCCTTGCCCCCAGGTTATCGTAGAGCGTCCTTGTAAGTTTTTTATGTTCGTAGATGAACCCCCTTATGACTAGATACCCCTTGAGTGTATCTATGAGGGAACTCTTTTGTTGAACTAATCCTTGCTCGATGATAGCCTTTGTTGTATTTATAATCTAGTTTCGAAAAAGGCATGAATACGTGGTTGGCATGGCAGAAGACATCCTCTTTTTTGTTAGCAAGACCAAGATCTTTTTAATCTCCTTTCTCCATAGTTTCTGATCCTTTTTGATTTCTTTGAAAGTTTCGGGAAACCGGCTAGCATGGTAAGCATGGGTGCGGGCGAAGGTGGAAATGCAAATGTGAATGTAAATGTATGGATGCATGAAAATGCGAATGCACGCGTATGCAAAGGACTCCTTTATTATTATTTTTTGTATATTATGATTCCTTGTATGTAATGCAATGAGGACGTGCGACTTATATAATCCTAAGGATAACCTATTGCGGATTTAGGGATGACATTTGACTTTAATGAGATACTTGCAAGCTAGAAGTTATGACACGTTAATGGGAATCCCTTAGATTAAGGGGCACGCGGAAAATAGCAGTTGATGACCGTTCAGGACAGTCACCAAGTCTCATGACCTTCGAGAAGTCGTTCGACGTGTACTTATGAAGTTGTCCCTCGTGGGAAGGTTCTCTATGTGGAACACAACCTATCTAAGGACGATATAAGACGAAGAGAAATCCCTACAAGCTAGGGATGAAAAACGTATGAATGGAAATCCAAACCCTACAAGTTAGAAGGTGTGTGGGGACAAGCACAGGGTGACCGTTCAAGACGGTCACTGAATCGCATGGCCATCGAGAGGCCAATCGACGTATGCTAACGAAGATGTCCTTCGAACGAAGGATGTGATTTTAGAAATGGGATCCCTACAGGCTAGGGAATGCGTAGATGTAAGCACGGGGTGACTGTTCATGACAGTCACTAAATCGCATGGCCATCGAGAGGCCAATCGACGTGCGTAAACGAAGATGTCCTTCGTGGGAAGGACACGTAGTTGTAAAATATAAAGATATAAAAAGGAAATCCCTACAGGCTAGGGAGTGCATAAATGCAGGCGCGAGGTGACTGCTCATGACAGTCACTAAGTCTCATGGCTATCGAGAAGCCAATCAACGTGCGTAAATGGAAATGTCCTTCGTGGGAAGGACACGTAGTTACAGAAATTCAAGGATATAAAAGTAAAATCCCTACAAGCTAGGGAATGCATAGGCGGTGATATCCTTCGTGGGAAAGACGTGGTCTTAGAAATTAGAGTCCCTACAGGCTAGGGAATACGTAGGGATGCCTGCAAAATTGAAACGCATAGATATTCGAAATATATAAATTGCAAGCATATAGTAAGCACAAAAGCACAAAAGCCTTAAGTTCATAGGTTCGACGTAGCGGCTCTTGGGAGCCTACCTTTTTATAGGGGGGGTTCTAGAAGGTCTCATGGGGTCGTTCGTAACCTCCGAGACTTTTGTCTCTTCGGATTTTGGAACAACTCATTTTATCCATGAGGTTCGAGTTTTTGGGGTAGGTTCTCGGAGAGATCAGCCAAGTATCCAGTCCTGCCCTCAACAAAGTCAAGCCTCGTTTTGGACATTTCCGAATACTCAACCCACTCCGAGTGGAGTTATCAATGAGACTCGTAGGCGATTCATGTCCCCTATTGATCTCAAAGTTAACTCCCACACTTAGGGTTTAACACAACATAAAAAACAACAATGCATATAATAATATAGGTAAACATTTTAAGGCAGATAAATAAACATTTTAAGAAAAACAAAAAACAAATAAATAAAAAAATAATTTAATATTTATTAAAAGATGAACCTCCCCCAAACCCTAAAAATGGCAAGTTTGCCAAACCCTAACAAAACTTGCCAAACCTAATCCCTGCCAAAACCTATAGGAGCATAGTATTCACCATTATAGTTATCCCCAGCAGAGTCGCCAGCTGTAGCAACCTGCCTAAAAATTTATAGCTTAGAGAGTCGCCACCTATTCTGAAGGGCGAATAGGAAACCCTACGCAGTATAGAGATCAGGGTAAGATACTATATTCAGGTTAAGGGAAGGTGTTAGGCACCCAAAACCCTTTCCTAAAGGTTAACATTGCAAAGATGAAGGTTATGGCAAAAAACATAGAGAAAGGCAACAGATAGTTAATAAGGTTAAAGGCTTAATTATTGACATGATTAAGATTTGGAGGAGGGGGACTCGCCTTGTTGCCAAGTGCCTACGTATCTCCTTATGGAGAATCAGAGTCAACGTAGTTCGGGCAACGGGTTGTATGCCCTTAAGGTTTGGAATTGAAGTTGTTTTGAAGTTGTTTTGAAATTGTTTTGAAATGCGAAGTTCGAAGGTATTTTGGATTACCTCATCGTAGTTGTGAACATCGCAGTGTTGAAAACATGTAGTATGTGGTTTAGTGTGTTTTAAGATTTGGGCGTACAACCCTGGTTTTAATTTGTTACCGTTAGTTGCAAGAATCAATAGGTTTGATTACCATGGCTAACGGATTAAATGGAGGATTGCTAACCACTATAATCGATAGATTCAATTATCGCGAATAGCAAATGTGCGTATTTTAATTATCGTTACTCCTCATAATCGATAGATTCGATTACAAATAATAACGAATTTTGATAAAGGGAAAATGCTAATCATCGTAACCAATAGCTTTGGTTAAAACCATTTAGCAAAATAATTATTATTTAAATTTAATATTTTAGTTATTAAGTAATTATTTGATTGTTACCCACCGCGATCAATTGATTTAATCGAAGCGAATAAAATTCTAAATTACTTGGCTAAATACCCAAGCCGGTTGGAAAACCCTAATTCTAATACTTTGGCCACTGGCCAATGGGATTGGGCAAACCCTAATATCTTAATATATTTATATTAAGGGTTTTTATGGTTTTTTTTATAATTATAATCTAAATTAATTAAATAAATTAACTCGAAAAAAATCGATGAAAATAACCGGGAGAACAGTCGGGAATTAATCCTAATATTAATAGTCCTAATCCTAATTATGTTAATTGATTAAACTAAAAATATTAATTAATATATATAATCTAAACAATTAAATAATAAAATAGAAAATTATATATAAAAAACCTGGGATTTGATTCAGTGTTGTTGTGTCTGGAAATTCCATGGTAGTCTTCTATCCTTATGTGTGTCAGATCTGAATTGGAGGAGATCTAGTGATGGAAACGCGAGGGTGTACTATGGTCCTAATGAGGACGCGCGCACTGGATCAGATTGCACTCGTTTGCAGAGAAAATACTCCAAAATAGTGTGCAAGCCAGGAATCGATCCTAGTCCCTTGCCCATGAAATTTGATGCGCCTCTTTTTCCACTCAGCCAAAGAGATTTTGCTGTTAAATGTATAAATGTGATACAAAATATATTAAATAATGTTGACTCAGACTTAGAAAAAACTGTGCGCCCACTGGTTCTTCTTCCTTGTTGTCTTTCCGGAAATACGCAGATTCGGATCTCGGAGATGGTAGATCCGTTTGTGCGATGGTGGTTGGAGGTGATATTGTTTTTGAATCGCCGGTGTGCCGTGAGTGGATGGTCGGAGAAGGGACGACAGACGGAAGTGGCCGGCGGTGATGAGCTTCCGCGGTGGCGCGAGGGGGATCAAAGTGGCGATTTGCGGTGGTTGCGAATCGGAGGGAGATGAGCGGCGCACGCGGGTGTGGATCGGTGGTTTGTCGGAAAAGACGGTTGTGCGGCTGCGCTTCTACGATTGGCGGAGATCCGTCGTTGGAAGAGGGAGCGGCAAAGCTGCCGCCGCGTCGGGGTTGCTGTTCGCGGTGATGGGCAGATGTGAATTCGGCTTCCGATTCTCCTTCTTCTTTTTGTGTAGGTTAATTGTGGGATCGGCCTCCTTGCATTGGAGGATGCTCTTGAATGCTGCGATTTGTAGAACATCACCTTGGATTCATCTTCTTCAATTTACTGCCTCTATAAACAAACATACTAAACCAAACAAATAATAGTATAAATTTGATTTTCTGTCATGAGCTGTTTATGCAGGTAAATTTTATGGTGGAGGTTGGATTGAGATGTATGGTTTTACGGTGTAGGTTTTGTGTTTGCTAATAGTTTTTTTGTTCTACGTTAAAAAAGGTAAAAGGTATGTACATAGGATCTTGTCCGATTGTATATAAAAAGTTATTAAATGGTGGTAACAGTGCATCTGCACAATGGTTTTTGGACAAGGAATAAGGTTTTCTTTGTGTAGTGATAATGGTGAGGGTAGATGAGGCCGATGTGTGTACTGTACGTGGATTGGTTTTTTGTAAGTTGGTTAGAATTCGGCCCCCCTTTACTTGTTAAAATTAGTCCTATTTATATTAGTGTATTAGGTTAGGGTTTTCCTATACCTAATGGGCTTATTACCTAAATAACTAATAATTAAAAAATAAACTAATTCTAATATTCCTAATATTAATAAGAATAATCCTAAATAATTAATTAAACCCAATTAAAATGAAAACCTAATTAGTCCTAATTCTACCTAATAATAATAATAAAAGCTAATTAGAAAATGCTAATGTTAACAAAAAAATTAATAATGTTAAATGCTAATGGTTAGTCATGATAAAATAATAATCGAAAGAAATGTTAGCAAAAAGCAATTATATCTAAAATGAAAAAACCTTGTAATGATTGGGTCCAATGTGTAGATCCCAAAACACCTGCTACTCACGCCCTTATTTTAACTCGACCTAATTTATAAGAGAGAGAGAGTTTGACAATAGAAATGTCAAACCCCATGATTCTTAATTTTGAACCTGAATGGATGAGCAGGCGTAGATTTGATCGGGCAAATTTTGGGGTATGACAGCTGCCCCTGTTCAATCTTCTTAAACTTGAAGAGTCAGATAGGCACGTCTGCCTATCGTGATCTAAAGGTAGAAGATGATTGGACACTGAAATGCCCTGAAATTTGCATGGGAAGAAGTTCCGTAGGAGATAGGCTTACAGATGCCATCCGAGGTGAATACCATTTTTCAGAGTGTGAAGCAAACGCTTGGGAAAGGGACCACTGTGTTTTTTTTCGTTGTAGCACGGCCTAAGAAGGCAACCTGGAATTTATGCAATGTTATGATGCATGCGATGTATGATGCAGCGAGCTTCTCAAAATAAATGAGAGCGATGTATGTATATGCATTATGTATAAATGAGGTATGTTAATTGAATGATACATGATTGTTAGTTATGTTAGTTGAAGTTAGTAACTTTGGAAAAGAAAAATAGAACCTTGTTTGTTATTGATGAAATTTTGAAGAAGATCACTGCCGAGGGACTAACGTGATAAACCGAATTGAAGAACTGTTTGAGAAACCTTGTGATTAGGGAAAATAAATCCCTATTTGCAAAGAGACGTAGCTTTATATCACTGCCAAGGGACTAACGTGATATTAATCAGCGAGATGATTTGACGGAGATCACTGCCAATGGACTAATGTGATGAATGTTTTGTAGAAGGAGTTTACCTTGCTATGGTGCTAGCGAGGGTTTGCAGTTTGTAGGTTACCCACTTACTATATTTCTAGTAAGTCGTCGCAGTTAGTCACACCTACTTACTATTGTAGTTTGAGTAAGCTTATCGTAGATGGTATGACCCACTTACTATAGTTCTAGTAAGTCGTCGCAGTTAGCCATACCTGCTTACTATCGTAGTTTCAGCAAGTTTATCGTAGATGGTGTGGCCCACTTACTATAGTTCTAGTAAGTCGTCGCAGTTAGCCATACCTACTTGCTATCGTAGTTTGAGTAAGCTTATCGTAGATGGTATGACCCACTTACTATAGTTCTAGTAAGTCGTCGCAGTTAGCCATACCTGCTTACTATCGTAGTTGGAGTGAGTTTATCGTAGATGGTAAGGTCCACTTACTATTCAGTAAGTCGTCGCGGTTGACCATACCTACTCTTTATCGTACTTTCAGCAAGTTTAATCGTAGATGGTGTGGCCCACTTACCAGCTCTAGTAAGTCGTCGCAGTTAACCATACCTACTTGCTATCGTAGTTGGAGTGAGTTTATCGTAGATGGTAAGGTCCACTTACTATTCAGTAAGTCGTCGCGGTTGACCATACCTACTCACTCTCGTAGTTTCAGCAAGTTTAATCGTAGATGGTGTGGCCCACTTACTAGCTCTAGTAAGTCGTCGCAGTTAGCCATACCTACTTGCTATCGTAGTTGGAGTAAGCTTATCGTAGATGGTATGACCCACTTACTATAGTTCTAGTAAGTCGTTGTAGTTAGCCATACCCGCTTACTATCGTATTTTTGATTAATCCCCAAAAGGATCACTTGCTATAGCTCTAGTAAGCTCACCTGTACCAATGGGATCCACTTGCCCTGGTTCGGGCAAATTTACCCGCATAGAAGATTGTTTTCCTGTATGAAAAGGATTCAATTGCTTGGAGACTCACGACTCGAGGGTCGGGGAAGATAGTATGTCCAATGTTTTACGACTCGTGGGTCGGAGAACACACTTATTACAACACGAGGGTTGGAACAGAGTTTTTTTTTGTAGTATGAGAATGCGCTAGATGATATGTATATGCTAATGCTAATGCGTATGTATATGTTTTATGAGAGAAATGAACAGCAAGATTGCTATCATCGGTAAGGTTACCGGGATACGTCATTCAGGTGATTGAGAATAAGCCAACAGTAAGGTTACTGGCATCGGTAAGGTTACCAGGAAGCAAGTGGACAATGTGGTTTAATACCAGAGCTTTGAATTGGATGTTTTGATGTATGGGATAATGCTTATGCTCATGCATATGTTGATTGATGTAATGAGTGGAACGAAATAATGTCTTCTATAAGACTACCTGAAAAAGGTTTTTGGAATGGATGTGAAAATTTGTCTTAAAGAAGACTACCTGAAAAGGTTCTTAGCAAAGGATGAGGAATGTCTTAAAGAAGACTGTCGTGAAAGGCTGAAAAATGTCTTAAAAGACTACCTAAAAAGGGTTTTAAAGAAAGAATAACGGATGTCTTAGAAAAGACTACTTAGGAAGGTTCGTAGAATGTCTTAGAGAAGACTACCTGAAGAGATTCCTGAAAAGGATGCCAAATTGTTCTGAAAAAGACTACCTGGAAAGGTACTTAGAACAAAAATGTTTCGAAGAAGACTACCTGAAAAGGTACCTAGAATGTCTCGAAGAAGACTACCTGAAAAGGTGCTTAGAACAAAAATGTCTCGAAGAAGACTACCTGAAAAGGTACTTAGAAAAAAGACAATATCTTGAAGAAGACTACCTGAAAAGGTTCTTGGAAAAAGAAATGTCTTGAAGAAGACTACCCTAAAGAGGTTCTTGGAGATGACGATGATTGTCTTAAAGAAGACTACTCAAAAAGGTGTAGTGTATGTCATGTATCAACCATTGTATGTAATGCATGATTTATGTATTTGCATGATGCTTCAATGATAGGTTGTTAATAACCAAAGCTTGTATAGCTTGCTAATGTTATGAGGTTGTTGGATGCTAGCGCGATTTCCCAATACTTGTTTTTTTTGAACTTTGAAGATCGTAGTTAGGAGAAAGATTGATTCGAGGTTGTAAAGTGTGAAGATGCCTTCTCCTTTTGCTGTGCGTCTTATGGATTTGATATCCATTGCCCCAATATTTTCGTGGAAAAAGATGCTTACGAGGGAAGTTCCCCCAGGAAATAGCCTTGTCATATGCTTTGACGTTTAGATTGAAGGGTGTGCCCCTGATCTCTAGGTTATGAAAGGTTATCCATAGTGTTCTATCCTTTGAATTTGAATTCTTCCCATGTTTGACATGCCCCTGTTTGAGATTGCTCCGAGGTGTGCCCCAGGTCAATTGAACCTTAGGAAGAATGCCCCTAGTTAATAGGATGTTTGGTTGTATGCCCCTGTTTAGGAAAACCCTCTGGACGTGGTTTCCCCATTCAAGAGTCTTTATCAGAAATGATCGCCTTTGTGCTAAGTGTATATTTGCAGATGGCGTTGTACCCTTTGAGAAATAACTTTAATGTGATGCAAATGCAAGTTTTGAAATCGGAGGAGTGGATGATTAGAAATGAATGCTTGAAGAAGCGTAGTGATTAGCAATAGTTTTAACAAACTTTAGGAGTTAGTATAACCAATCCTACTTGATATGCTTTCGTAGTTGACCTTGCCTCAATTAGGACTTCTAAATGTTGTAACTTGGCCTGGTTCATGTTTTAAGAAACAATGGATATAAGGCTCAAAATTTATTTATCCCACCCCTTTCTCCTTGATGTTCTCCAGATCCTAAAAATTCGCTTAGTCCAATGAATGTGCTTTGTTTGCAAGAGAATCGTTTCAATTTCGATGTTGAGCAGAAGCCTTAGTAAAGATCCAAGTGCTGATAAAAACTATTTGTAAAGATCCAAGCATTGATGTGAAGCTTTGTCGGTTTAGCAGTCACAAGATTATCCTTTGTATTTCGCCTTTGTTTTTTCTATCCCTTACTTTTGCATGAACCAACTCCTTTGAATTTGGTCCATCGGGATGCCTTAATTTTTGCCTAAGTCATTTGGTTTTCTTTCGTGGAATTTTCCATTTTGACTTAGCGGGCGTTTTTTCTCCTTTTTATTTTGAATGCTCCTTTTGAGATTGATCCTTAGATATTGAATGTTGTGACTGCCATGTTGACTTTGATTTGCAAGCTTCAACTTTGATACTTCCTCGATCTTGAATGATGTATTGAGGACGAATATTGTTGTGAATTTTATCTCCATTGCTTCCTCAATCTTGGATGAATGCGAGGAAGAAGATATGCTTGAACCTTTGCTTGAATCCTTGCTCGGATGGATTGATTGTCTTGACAACCAAAAGACACCATTGAATTAATTGAAATCTACCCTGCCCCTGGTTAAAGTCAAGGTTGATTTGAAAAGTAGAAACAAATTCCAACTCCTGGCTCGAGGGGGTGACGAGGGATTAACATCCTTATAGCTCCACTGTTTGGGATTTGAAATAATGCTTCTACATCATCGGCCTGGTCTTACCTCGAAAGCATATGTTTAGCGAGACTTCGTTATTTGTATTCGTTATTCTCCCTCAAGTTTGTTAATGATTTGAAAGATAATTTGAAATGGAAAGTCGTAGTGATGCAAGAGCGGAGCGGAAGAATTGATTTCAAAACATGCATGATTATTTTATTGAATTACTATTCGAAAGGTACAACGTTTTACATCAAATAGCATTTTGTGATCGTAGGAAATACAACTTGAGAGATAAACCTATTAATCCTAAGGGTAATCTCCTTTGTGGATCCGTCGACTTTGCTTTACTCCTTAGTTCCTAGACTTGTAGAAGTAAAAAGGGTAATCTCGAACTCTCCTTGGGCACGTCAAACCTGTTGGAAATGATTGTAAGCGGTGGGTTTTCGTCGTATCGGAACTTCATGAATTTCCTTTGACTGAACCTCTTTTGCCTTTCTTTTTCTAAGGATAGCACAACACCATTTGCAGCCTTCAAAGTTTGTAGATTGATAGAAAAACCTGTGGCCTTTTTGCCCCTTGGTATGGAGTTAGCATATGTCGCATTCCCTCCATCGTAGTTACGCATTTTTGTTCAGGGTATTGCCCTAGTTGGATTGACCCTTGCCCCCAGGTTATCGTAGAGCGTCCTTGTAAGTTTTTTATGTTCGTAGATGAACCCCCTTATGACTAGATACCCCTTGAGTGTATCTATGAGGGAACTCTTTTGTTGAACTAATCCTTGCTCGACGATAGCCTTTGTTGTATTTATAATCTAGTTTCGAAAAAGGCATGAATACGTGGTTGGCATGGCGGAAGACATCCTCTTTTTTGTTAGCAAGACCAAGATATTTTTAATCTCCTTTCTCCATAGTTTCTGATCCTTTTTGATTTCTTTGAAAGTTTCGGGAAACCGGCTAGCATGGTAAGCATGGGTGCGGGCGAAGGTGGAAATGCAAATGTGAATGTAAATGTATGGATGCATGAAAATGCGAATGCACGCGTATGCAAATGACTCCTTTATTATTATTTTTTGTATATTATGATTCCTTGTATGTAATGCAATGAGGACGTGCGACTTATATAATCCTAAGGATAACCTATTGCGGATTTAGGGATGACATTTGACTTTAATAAGATACTTGCAAGCTAGAAGTTATGACACGTTAATGGGAATCCCTTAGATTAAGGGGCACGCGGAAAATAGCAGTTGATGACCGTTCAGGACAGTCACCAAGTCTCATGACCTTCGAGAAATCGTTCGACGTGTACTTATGAAGTTGTCCCTCGTGGGAAGGTTCTCTATGTGGAACACAACCTATCTAAGGACGATATAAGACGAAGAGAAATCCCTACAAGCTAGGGATGAAAAACGTATGGAAATCCAAACCCTACAAGTTAGAAGGTGTGTGGGGACAAGCACAGGGTGACCGTTCAAGACGGTCACTGAATCGCATGGCCATCGAGAGGCCAATCGACGTATGCTAACGAAGATGTCCTTCGAACGAAGGAAGTGATTTTAGAAATGGGATCCCTACAGGCTAGGGAATGCGTAGATGTAAGCACGGGGTGGCTGTTCATGACAGTCACTAAATCGCATGGCCATCGAGAGGCCAATCGACGTGCGTAAACGAAGATGTCCTTCGTGGGAAGGACACGTAGTTGTAAAATATAAAGATATAAAAAGGAAATCCCTACAGGCTAGGGAGTGCATAAATGCAGGCGCGAGGTGACTGCTCATGACAGTCACTAAGTCTCATGGCTATCGAGAAGCCAATCAACGTGCGTAAATGGAAATGTCCTTCGTGGGAAGGACACGTAGTTACAGAAATTCAAGGATATAAAAGTAAAATCCCTACAAGCTAGGGAATGCATAGGCGGTGATATCCTTCGTGGGAAAGACGTGGTCTTAGAAATTAGAGTCCCTACAGGCTAGGGAATACGTAGGGATGCCTGCAAAATTGAAACGCATAGATATTCGAAGTATATAAATTGCAAGCATATAGTAAGCACAAAAGCACAAAAGCCTTAAGTTCATAGGTTCGACGTAGCGGCTCTTGGGAGCCTACCTTTTTATAGGGGGGTTCTAGAAGGTCTCATGGGGTCGTTCGTAACCTCCGAGACTTTTGTCTCTTCGGATTTTGGAACAACTCATTTTATCCATGAGGTTCGAGTTTTTGGGGTAGGTTCTCGGAGAGATCAGCCAAGTATCCAGTCCTGCCCTCAACAAAGTCAAGCCTCGTTTTGGACATTTCCGAATACTCAACCCACTCCGAGTGGAGTTATCAATGAGACTCGTAGGCGATTCATGTCCCCTATTGATCTCAAAGTTAACTCCCACACTTAGGGTTTAACACAACATAAAAAACAACAATGCATATAATAATATAGGTAAACATTTTAAGGCAGATAAATAAACATTTTAAGAAAAACAAAAAACAAATAAATAAAAAAATAATTTAATATTTATTAAAAGATGAACCTCCCCCAAACCCTAAAAATGGCAAGTTTGCCAAATCCTAACAAAACTTGCCAAACCTAAACCCTGCCAAAACCTATAGGAGCATAGTATTCACCATTATAGTTATCCCCAGCAGAGTCGCCAGCTGTAGCAACCTGCCTAAAAATTTATAGCTTAGAGAGTCGCCACCTATTCTGAAGGGCGAATAGGAAACCCTACGCAGTATAGAGATCAGGGTAAGATACTATATTCAGGTTAAGGGAAGGTGTTAGGCACCCAAAACCCTTTCCTAAAGGTTAACATTGCAAAGATGAAGGTTATGGCAAAAAACATAGAGAAAGGCAACAGATAGTTAATAAGGTTAAAGGCTTAATTATTGACATGATTAAGATTTGGAGGAGGGGGACTCGCCTTGTTGCCAAGTGCCTACGTATCTCCTTATGGAGAATCAGAGTCAACGTAGTTCGGGCAACGGGTTGTACGCCCTTAAGGTTTGGAATTGAAGTTGTTTTGAAGTTGTTTTGAAATTGTTTTGAAATGCGAAGTTCGAAGGTATTTTGGATTACCTCATCGTAATTGTGAACATCGCAGTGTTGAAAACATGTAGTATGTGGTTTAGTGTGTTTTAAGATTTGGGCGTACAACCCTGGTTTTAATTTGTTGCCGTTAGTTGCAATAATCAATAGGTTTGATTACCATGGCTAACGGATTAAAGGGAGGATTGCTAACCACTATAATCGATAGATTCAATTATCGCGAATAGCAAATGTGCATATTTTAATTATCGTTACTCCTCATAATCGATAGATTCGATTACAAATAATAACGAATTTTGATAAAGGGAAAATGCTAATCATCGTAACCAATAGCTTTGGTTAAAACCATTTAGCAAAATAATTATTATTTAAATTTAATATTTTAATTATTAAGTAATTATTTGATTGTTACCCACCGCGATCAATTGATTTAATCGAAGCGAATAAAATTCTAAATTACTTGGCTAAATATCCAAGCCGGTTGGGAAACCCTAATTCTAATACTTTGGCCACTGGCCAATGGGATTGGGCGAACCCTAATATCTTAATATATTTATATTAAGGGTTTTTATGGTTTTTTTTTTATAATTATAATCAAAGTTAATTAAATAAATTAACTCGAAAAAAATCGATGAAAATAACCGGGAGAATAGTCGGGAATTAATCCTAATATTAATAGTCCTAATCCTAATTATGTTAATTGATTAAACTAAAAATATTAATTAATATATATAATATAAACATTTAAATAATAAAATAGAAAATTATATATAAAAAACCTGGGATTTGATTCAGTGTTGTTGTGTCTGGAAATTCCATGGTAGTCTTCTATCCTTATTTGCGTCAGATCTGAATTGGAGGAGATCTAGTGATGGAAACGCAAGGGTGTACTATGGTCCTAATGAGGACGCGCGCACTGGATCAGATTGCATTCGTTTGCAGAGAAAATACTCCAAAATAGTGTGGGAGCCAGGAATCGATCCTAGTCCCTTGCCCATGAAATTTGATGCGCCTCTTTTTCAACTCAGCCAAAGAGATTTTGCTGTTAAATGTATAAATGTGATACAAAATATATTAAATAACGTTGACTCAGACTTAGAAAAAACTGTGCGCCCACTGGTTCTTCTTCCTTGTTGTCTTTCCGGAAATACGCAGATTCGGATCTCGGAGATGGTAGATCCGTTTGTGCGATGGTGGTTGGAGGTGATATTGTTTGTTGAATCGCCGGTGTGCCGTGAGTGGATGGTCGGAGAAGGGACGACAGACGGAAGTGGTCGGCGGTGATGAGCTTCCGCGGTGGCGCGAGGGTGATCAAAGTGGCGATTTGCGGTGGTTGCGAATCGGAGGGAGATGAGCGGCGCACGCGGGTGTGGATCGGTGGTTTGTCGGAAAAGACGGTTGTGCGGCTGCGCTTCTACGATTGGCGGAGATCCGTCGTCGGAAGAGGGAGCGGCGAAGCTGCCGCCGCGTCGGGGTTGCTGTTCGCGGTGGTGGGCAGATGTGAATTCGGCTTCTGATTCTCCTTCTTCTTTTTGTGTAGGTTAATTGTGGGATCGGCCTCCTTGCATTGGAGGATCCTCTTGAATGCTACGATTTGTAGAACATCACCTTGGATTCATCTTCTTCAATTTACTGCCTCTATAAACAAACATACTAAACCAAACAAATAATAGTATAAATTTGATTTTCTGTCATGATCTGTTTATGCAGGTAAATTTTATGGTGGAGGTTGGATTGAGATGTATGGTTTTACGGTGTAGGTTTTGTGTTTGCTAATAGTTTTTTTGTTCTACGTTAAAAAAGGTAAAAGGTATGTACATAGGATCTTGTCCGATTGTATATAAAAAGTTATTAAATGGTGGTAACAGTGCATCTGCACAATGGTTTTTGGACAAGGAATAAGGTTTTCTTTGTGTAGTGATAATGGTGAGAGTAGATGAGGCCGATGTGTGTACTGTACGTGGATTGGTTTTTTGTAAGTTGGAATAAGGGTTAGTTGGTTAGAATTCGGCCCCCCTTTACTTGTTAAAATTAGTCCTATTTATATTAGTGTATTAGGTTAGGGTTTTCCTATACCTAATGGGCTTATTACCTAAATAACTAATAATTAAAAAATAAACTAATTCTAATAATCCTAATATTAATAAGAATAATCCTAAATAATTAATTAAACCCAATTAAAATGAAAACCTAATTAGTCCTAATTCTACCTAATAATAATAATAAAAGCTAATTAGAAAATGCTAATGTTAACAAATAAAATTAATAATGTTAAATGCTAATGGTTAGTCATGATAAAATAATAATCGAAAGAAATGTTAGCAAAAAGCAATTATATCTAAAATGACAAAACCTTGTAATGATTGGGTCCAATGTGTAGATCCCAAAACACCTGCTACTCACGCCCTTATTTTAACTCGACCTAATTTATAAGAGAGAGAGAGTTTGACAATAGAAATATCAAACCCCATGATTCTTAATTTTGAACCTGAATGGATGAGCAGGCGTAGATTTGATCGGGCAAAATTTGGGGTATGATATAATGCGCCGGCTACCTTTCAAAGATGCATGCAAGCAATTTTCTCCGACCTCATCGAGAAAAGTATTGAAGTGTTCATGGATGATTTTTCGGTTTTTGGAAAATCCTTCGATATTTGTATAGCTAATATAGATGAGGCTCTAGGAAGATGTATTGAAACCAACCTAATTCTGAATTGGGAGAAGTGCCATTTCATGGTAACTGAAGGTATTGTAGTAGGACATAAAGTTTCCGCAAGAGGGCTTGAGGTAGACAAAGCCAAGGTAGAGGTAATCTCAAAACTCCCACCTCCGGTAAACATAAAAGGGGTAAGAAGCTTTTTGGGGCATGCGGGATTCTATCGAAGATTTGTAAAGGATTTCTCAAAGATTGCCAAACCATGGAGTAATTTACTCAACAAAGGTACGCATTTTAATTTCGATGAATCATGTATCCAAGCTTTTAATGAGTTAAAAGAAAGGCTTGTAACCGCACATGTGATCGTAGCACCTGATTGGAAAAAATATTTTGAACTTATGTGCGATGCTAGCGATTATGCCATAGGTGCGGTGCTAGGCCAAAGAAAGGAAAAAATATTTCATGTCATACACTATGCATGCAAAGTTTTAAATGACGCCCAAGTAAATTATGCCACTACTGAAAAAGAATTGCTCGCTATAGTGTATGCCCTTGAAAAATTTAGATCTTATCTCATTGGAACAAAAGTGGTTATTTACACGGACCATGCGGCTATTAAATATCTGCTAACTAAACCGGATTCAAAACAAAGGCTCATTCGATGGGTTCTTCTCTTACAAGAATTCGATTTAGAAATCCGGGATAAAAAAGGTTCAGAAAATATGGTAGCCGATCATTTATCCCGCTTGGTCAATGTAAATGTCACTCACCAAGAAGCAGAAATAAATGATGAATTCTCGGATGAACAACTCTTTCAAATCCAATTAAGACCATGGTTCGCCGATCTTGCAAATCATAAAGCAACAGGTATGGTACCAGAGGACTTTGATTGGCATCAAAAGAAAAATTTGTTATCCGATGCTAAATACTATGTGTGGGACAACCCATACTTGTTCAAGATAGGTAAGGATGGCATACTAAGAAGGTGTGTTACTGAAGTGGAAGCTCAACAAATCCTATGGCATTGTCACAATTCTCCAAGTGGCGGGCATTTTAATGGATGGAGAACCGCAACAAAAGTTCTCCAATCCGGTTTTTTCTGGCCAACTATTTTCAAAGACGCTCACCACCATGCGATAAATTCTGATAAATGCCAAAGAGTTGGGGGAATAAGCAAAAGAGATGAGATGCCACTTCAAACCATGATTGAAGTTGAAGTTTTTGATTGTCGGGGCATTGATTTTATGGGACCTTTTCTCCCCTCATTTACTAATGAATATATTTTAGTTGTTGTGGATTATGTTTCCAAGTGGGTTGAAGCTATCGCTACTCCAAAAGCGGATGCCAAAACGGTGTTGAAATTTTTAAACCGTAATATCTTCACCTGGTTTGGCATGCCTAGAGTAATCATCAGCAGTGGTGGATCCCATTTTTTCAATGAACAGGTTGCGAAGGTGTTGGAAAAGTGCGGCATCAAGCATAAAATTGCCTCACCTTACCACCCTCAGACTAACGGGCAGGCAGAAATCTCAAACAGAGCAATAAAGAATATACTAGAGAAGACTGTGTCGGTATCTAGGAAAGATTGGTCCGCTCGGATTGATGATTCTCTTTGGTCATACAAAACAGCATACAAAGCACCCACTGATGCATCACCTTTCCAAATGGTTTATGGTAAGGCATGTCATCTGCCTGTAGAAATAGAGCACAAAGCTTTGTGGGCTCTACGTTTTTTTAATAGAGATGATAGCCTAGCATTCAAGAAAAGGAAGGAACAAATCCACGAGCTAGAGGAGTTCAGGTACTTAGCATATGAGTCCAACAAAATGTACAAGGAAAATATGAAAATATACCATGACAAGAACTCAAAAAGAAAGAATTTAAGGTCGGAGATCTCGTGCTTCTGTTTAATTCCAGGCTAAGACTTTTCCCAGGTAAACTAAAATCTAAATGGTCAGGACCATTCATGGTCAAGGAAGTAAAACCATATGGAGCCATTGTCATTGAAGATAGTAAAATCAAAGAGAGTTAGACGGTCAATGGAGAAAGATTGAAAGTTTACCTTGGAGGAGAATTTGATCGGAAAGTGTGCATTCTCGAACTTCTGAATACGTAAGGAAGCCGATCGTCGAGCTTAAACGACGTTAAACAAAGCGCTTGTTGGGAGGCAACCCAACGCAGTAAGTTTTTTTTATGCATTCCCTTCACATTTTAGTTTCATCTGACCAGTGTACATGACTAAGTACAGCATCTGCATAAAACGCATCACCGCGCCTCGCAGACACGGCCCGCGCCGCGACCCTTGGACAGAAGCTTTCGCGCGCCGCGGTTGATCCTGTCGCGCCGCGGTGGTACGAAAACAAATCTACCTCCAATCTCTTGTGTACTGCAGGTTAACCAGAGCCTAACCCTCTTTCTTTCTGGGGGTGGCAGGTGCGCGACCAAATAAGTTCCAGGGGCATTGAAGGAGGATAGTGAGCTAATATGTTTATGATCACTGATATGATGATATTTGTTTTAAGTTTAATTTTATTTATGTTGTCCCCAATTTAGAATGAGTACTACTGTCATAACCTAATTTTGACCCCCCCCCCCCCTGAGATGTCATATCTTCAGGCTTCTCATCAGATCAAAACAGATACGCAGAACAGTCACTTGTTCATCTGGTACTCAATCGAGGATGTTCAGAAACAAAAGAACTCAGGAAAAGGATCAATCAATAGAAGGATTAGTCTCTAATACAATCATGGGACCCAAAAGCTTCATTTTTATTCACCTATGATTGATTAGACACCCAATCATCTGAGCTCAGGTTTACCCAGGTCACCAGACTAGGGTTTTGAGCCCATCAAGGGCTATAATCAGGGATCACATTTGGGAAACCCTAAAAAGCTCCAGGATATCTATCAAAAGCTTCAATCATCTTCAAATGATCCATATAACAACATCCATTGGGCATTACACTTCAATTCAAGATCCACAGTCATCAATTTCATCTAGTCGACAATTAGGGTTTTTGACCTAATTCACCTGGACAGTTGACTTTTAATCAGGACATGAAACCAAAACTCAAAGCATGGTTCAAAAACTTCTATTACCTCAACATAGTCCATTCATATCATTCATTTGAGGAGGAGAACTTGTTTCATCACAAAAGTCCAAAATCTCACTTCATCTGAAAAAGTCAACTGTACAGGATCACCTTTGACTTTTAGGGTTTTTAGTCAAACCATGACTTTTAAGGATAAATATCATTAATATATGATTATTAAAGTCATTTGACCAAAGAAATTCAAGAAAATTCACCAAGGATCAAAAAGTCGGGAATTAGGGTTTTTAAGGGCATTGTGGGAACTCAAAATTTCACCTACACAACTCAAAAAACTTCCAACATGAAAGTTGTAGATCTTGAAAAATAAAACAACATCTTACAATGCAGCTTTTTTCAAGAAATCAATCATTTAAGAGATTTGGAATTTGGAAGCTTTAGGCAGTAAAAACAGAAATTTTTCTAAGTGTTTCTAACCTAGTTTTCTTCCAACTTTGAGCTCATTTTTCATAATTTCCCAAATGATTCTGAAGAAACCCCAAACTAATCAATTGAAGTAGATGTTTAGGGCTTTCCAAATTATGCTCAACCTTCTCCAAATTCATTTTGAGCTAAGAGTTATGCTTGTTCAAAGTTGGCCTCATGAAGGAAAATTATAGGTCATGCATCATTTTGAAACTTTGCAATTTTGTGCATATGACCTCACAAATGGATGCTACACGACCCATAACACATTTGTAAACATACCATGCATTCATTTTCACCATGGCATAAGAATTGAAGAAGATTCCCAAAACAAGAACATGTGATTATGTAATGATTACATTTGAGAATTCGTGCCCAAGGTCTGGGGTTTGAATCCCCCTCGCCCCAGACCTTTTGATTTTATTTCTTTTTTTTGCTCTATGCACTGGACAACACACATATTGCAATGAAATCCCCTCTATAACACCATGCGCGCGTTGGCTGGTTGGTGTGTGTTTTGATTGTTGGCTGCAAGGGCGTGGGTTCAAACCATGGTAAGGCCAAAATATTTTTTTATCACTTTTCCTTTTCATTTTCTTCACAACTTCACACAATTAATTCACTTATCAAATTAATTCACTTTAACTTCATTTTTCACACACTTGTTAATTAATATACCTATTTTATAAATAACCCAAAAAATCACAAAAAATATTATTTATTTGATATATATATTTTCTAGGTTTAAAATAACATATTTTTAAGTATTCTAAAAAATACTTTAAATATAGTTCTCTCTTGATTTTCAAAACCTAATCCCATTAAAAAAAAAATTGTGATAAAACCCTCATCATGTAGGTCTTAATTAGGTATAGACTTTGTCTAAATCTTAATTAAGTTGACTTTTGTCAATATTCAAAACTGTTTTCAACAAAGGATCCAGTTTTTTCAGTCAACAAAACCTCGTATCATTTAAAATCATTTTCAACTGTTTTTATAACCAGTACTATAAAGTACTGGGCCTCTAATAGAGTATAAGTCCCAACACCTTTTTCTTTTCGTAGTTTGTTTTCCAAAACTATATTTACAAAATCTCCTTTCTGTTTTCAAAACATTCCTCTAGTATTTGAAGGGCATTATTCCCGGTGAAACTCTTCAGATACCTATGTGACCTTTGTCCATCTTCACTTCTTCTGTTTTCAAAACCTTTAACTGTTTATCATAAATATTCAAACTGTTATCAATCAACTGTTGGTAAGGCTTTGTACATACATTTTCAAAGGCCTCCACTCCATTCAGGTTAGGCTTTATAGCTTTCAATTTACAGTCACTATTTAAATTACTGTCAAATATAGAACTGTTTATATATTATTTAGAACTACGTTTGAGTGTAAACCCTAGGACAGTTAAACTATATATATATATATATATATATATATATATATATATATTATAGGAATATGGCAATGGAGTCACTCCTTTGATTTTATTTCTTTTTTTTTTGCTTCTATACACTTGGACAACATAGGTATTGCAACGGAGTCACTCCTTTGACACCAAGCGCGCGTTGGCCCAGTGGTGTTGTTTTGAGTAGTTGATTGCAAGGGCGTGGGTTCAAGCCATGGTGGAGACAAACCTATTTTTTTTACCACTAATTTCCTTTATTTTCTCCACAACTTCACATAATTAATTCACCTATCAAACTAAATCATTTTCACTTCATTTTTCACACACTTGTTAATTAACATATATATATATATATATATATATATATATATATATATATATATATATATATATATATATATATATATATATATATATATATATATATATATATATATATTATGAATAATCAAAAAAATCACAAAAATATTATTTATTTTGTATATTTTTATTAGGTTAAAAATGGTATTGTTTTTAAGTGTTTTTAATATATTTCAATACATGTTTTCATTGAAATTTCAAAATCTAATATCTCATAAATATTATTAGTGATAAAATCCTAATCATTAAGGTCTTAATTAGGTATAGATATTATCTTTACTCTAATTAAGTTGACTTTTGTCAAAATTCAAACTGTTTTTAAACTTCAAAATAAACAGACGATCGAGGTTTTCAAACAACAGAATCTCGCATCTTCCCAACTGTTTTCACAACAGTAATCATTTCAAATTGCAAATATTTTTTCAACTGTTTTCATAACCGTCAACCAGTACTATAAAGTATTGGGCCTCTAATAGAGTGTAAGTCCCAGCACCTTTTTCTTTTCTTAGTTTGTTTTCAAAAACTGTATTTACAAAATCTTCTCTCTATTTTTAAAACATTCTTCTGGTATTTGAAGGGCATTATTCCCGGTGAAACTCTTCAGATACCTATGTGACCTTTGTCCATCTTCAATTCTTCTGTTTTCAAAAACCTTTAACTGTTTATAATAAATAATCAACTGTTATCAATCAACTGCTGGTAAGGCTTTGTACATACTTCTTCAAAGGCCTCCACTCCATCCAGGTTAGGCTTTACAAGCTTTCAATTTACAGTCTTTATTTAAATTACTGTCAAATATAAAACTGTTTATATATTGTTTAGAACTACGTCTGAGTGTAAACCTTAGGACAGTTAAAATATATATATATATATATATTATATGAATATGGCCTAGGATTGAGAATGTCTTCCCGGTGAAGGCTCTTTCCTAATTAGAGATCTGTAGTTCAAACCCTCAAGATGAATTATTCCCGGTGAAACATCTTGAAAAAGCCTTAGAACCCAAAATAGGATACATCCACCCAAAGAGGAATTATTCCCGGTGAAACCTCTTACCCATTTGCTTAAAGCCAAAATAAGTTCAAAACCACATAGCTTTCTCTTGTGCTATAACAAGGACTCTCGATGACCCTCCATTAGCCTCCTCTTGGACTTTGTACAAGGACCCACAGGCTTCTTAAAAGCATTCCCTGCTTCCTCTTGAGCTTGTATACAAGGACCCATCAGGTTTCTTATAAACATAGGAACAAGTCTTTAGTCACCTTTTAGCCTATCCTAGTGAGTTTCTTCCACTTTAAACCAGACTTTAAACAAGCTAAGATTGTCTCAATCTCATATTGAGTACACCTTTTGGAATGAGAGACATGGACAGTCTCTGTCACCCTTATCATCACTAATTTCCCTTAGCAGAGTCTAGGATCCATATTTGTTTATCCTCAGTCAGAGTCAGCCTTAATCTTGGGCTTTAAACAAGAAGTCTCAATTAGATATTCTTTCTGCCATCATTCAACATCCCTGGAAAGGGTTAGCCTCCAAAAAATCAGTCTTTTTATAGATAAATCCTCCAACAGAATAAAATTCCTCAAAGAGTCAGCCTCAACCTTGGGCTTCATACAAGGCATGAAACAATAACTTCCCAGTTAGGAGTCAGCCACAACCTTGGGCTTCATACAAGGCACAAAATAGAGTCTCCCTAAGTAGAGTCAGCCACAATTGTGGGCTTTGTACAGAACACCAAATAAAATCCATCAAATAAATACTCTTCAGCTAGAGTTGTAGCAACCTGCCCTAAAAATTTAGCTTTTAGAGTCGCCACCTATTCTGAAGGGCGAATAGGAAACCCTACGCAGTTAAGAGATCGGGGTAAAATTATTATAATCAGGTCGAGGGAAGGTGTTAGGCACCCTCGACCCTTTCCTATGGCTTTGAATCTAAGGTCAAATTTTATGGCTAAAATATTTCAGGTTTTATAGCTAAGGCAGTGAATAGGGGAAAAGATGAGATTTTGAGGAAGGGGACTCGCCTTGGTTATCCAAGTGCCTACGTATCTCCTTATGGAGAATCAGAGTCAACGTAGTTTGGGGCACAGGGTTGTACGCCTTAGAATTGAATTTGATATGGTTGAAAGTTGTCTGAAGGCTTTTTGAATGGCCTGTCGTAGTTTTGAATAAGGATGAAGATCCGTAGTTTGATTTGAAGTGTTTTGAATGTTTTTTAGATTTGGGCGTACAACCCTGATTTTAATTTGTACTATTAATCGCGATGATCAATAGGTTTGATCACCATAATTAATAGATTAGTAAAGGATTGCTAGCAATTCTAATCGATTGATTCGATTATCACTTTTAGCAAATGGAATGTATTTTAATATAATTATTAATTTATCGTTATCCCTCATGATCAATAGCTTTGATCAAAAATAATAACGAATTTTAAAGGAGGAAATGCTAATCATCGTAACCAATAGATTTGGTTAAAACCATTTAGCAAAATAAGTTTATTTGAATTATATTATTTTAATTAATTAAACAATTAATTGATTATTACCTACCACGATCAATTGATTTAATCGAAGCGAATAATAAATTAAATACTATAATTTTGGCAAAAAAACTAATGAGATTGGACAAACCCTAATGCCTTAGTAACAATCTTCTAGGGTTTTTGTGATTTATAATTATTAAAGCTAATTAAACAAATTAATCGAAGTATTCGAATATTCGAGAGTATGATCGGAAAAATAATAATTACAACCCTAATCCTAATCTTATTATTTAAATCCTAAATTAAATCTATAAAGGGAATCCTAAAATTAAAATAGAAAATACACCATAAAACAAATTTATAAAAATAAAAGAATTAAAATCTGGACAACAATCTTGTATGCATGATCCTTGAAGTTCCATGGTGGACCTACGTCTTCTTATCCCTTAGATCTTGATCTCCGTGAATCCAAAGGCAGGTATACGAGGGAGTATGGTGGTCTTCCCTAAGACTCACGCGTTGGATCTGCTAACTGGATAATAGAATAAAAATGTAACAAAACCAGGGTTCGAACCCAGGTTCTAAAGGCTATAGGTTCGTCTCCATCGCCAACTGCGCCAGATTAGTTAGTCGTTTATACTATGTAATGCATACAATATATAATTAACATCCTCTTAATTGGATATATAAAAAAAAAGGTCAAACGCGTGGGCCCCGTGTCATGGCAAGACCCAATCAGAATGAGAGAGAGAACCTGCGAAGTTTGACTGGCGAATGAGAATATTGGGAAGTGCCACGCATGCCTTCTGTCCTGGACCCAAGACTCAGCGCCGCCGCGGGGGGAAGAAACAGCCGTCTTCTCCGATGGGAAGCCCGCGACGAATCTGCAAAACGACCAAAAACAAAAGAACAAAACACCCTGTCTACACAAACCGACCATGGCGAATTCATTGGTGACCTCCGTTTGACCTAAAACTCCCTGTAGACGCCGGTACGAAGCTCCACATGCTCTTAGCCCTCACCATGGTAAACCCTTATTTTTGCGTCAAAGCTCAGAAACGATGGGTCCAGACGACGTTAAACATGATTATAAACATAAATACATGCGTGGAACTGACTTAAACGTCATGGATGAAGAATTCAAGATTGAAAAAAATATAAGCAAAACGTTTACACCTGGTTCTCCTATTCCGGGATGCTTCAGGCTCGTGTGGGGATCTCAATCAATTGATGGGGACTTCAGGATGATGAATGCATGCTTGAGGATCCTGGAAAACGGCTGCAACCCGAGTTTTTTCTTTGCCCTAGTTCTTTGTTATTTTTATGACGTGAAACCCTTATCTTTCCTTCAATTTCGTCCCCCCCTCTTTCCTAAGTATTCTTAGAATATATATCAGTCATTTAGGGTTTGTTATGGGCTTTAAATATTGAGCTTTAATCCCTTGACATTTTGCATGAATATGCATGGAAAAAATCCCTTCTAATTTTGGTTAAAAAACCTCCCCTTCACATTTGGACCTCCTCATGGCATTTGTTGAGCCCTTGTGTGATTAAAAGAAAATCCACATAATTTAATCCATTTGTCTTAATATTTTTATAAATTTATTTGATATTTAAATGAATAAAAATTCAAATAAATAGTAAATAAAATTATAAAGGGATAAATATGGATTTAGAGGTCTTCTACAAAGTCATGACCATGTTTGAAGTAGAAATATTAGGCCCATTAATCAAGAACTTCAAAATTCATTATTTAGGGTTTTATGTATTTCTTGAAATTTTACCAACTTGCGCGCCTCGTATCTCCCTCCCTTTTAATCATATGAATGCATTCTAAGACTTTTTAGAAAGCTCAAAGAGTCCTCTAAATGACCTCTTTGATTTCATCTCAATTGAAGCTTCCATGCTCTTTGACCTAAAAGATGTTTTTGTTGACCTTTTTCGAGGACCTGTAATATATTGCACCATATCGTCCAAATGAATCATTTCTGGCCTTGGCTTGTGAGAGGCAAAGTTGTAGAGAATCAAATTTCCTTTAAAATAGGCTTTGGTTGGGAAATTTTTGATGCTCCATGTGAAAGTTATGACCAGTCAAAGTTGAGTTGACTTTCTCCTTTAAAAATCCTAATTTGAACATTTGCATTTGTTCATTTCTGAGTTTTTATTGATGGATCATGATCAACCCTTGATCAAATGATGGATGTGACCTCACATACTTGATGTTGACCAAAAAATCTTGAAGTTTGACTGTATTTAGGCTATAGTTGACTTTTAGGTCAACACAGTCGACTATTAGTCATCTGAGCCATTGAGTGGGAAATCCTTGGGATTAAAGCTTAATCATTGTCATGGAGATACATTGAGACATATGAGGGACCTTGAGATCCATTTGAGGCCTTGAACATTCATAGTCCTTTGGATAAAATGAAAACCCTATTTTAAGAGACCCTCGATTAGGAGAGTGTTGTTTTGAACAGTCCCTTGAACTTTGAGCCATTGAAGATGCATAGAGGAACCTTTGATTGAATATAGGAGGGAAAATTTCGGGGTATGACAGCTGCCCCTGTTCAATCTTCTTAAACCTGAAGAATCAGATAGGCACGTCTGCCTATCGTGATCTAAAGGTAGAAGATGATTGGACACTGAGAATGCCCCGAAATTTGCATTTGTTGGGAAGAAGTTAAGTAGGAGATGGGCTTTAAAGATGCCATCCAAGGGGAATACCATTCTTTCTCTCTCTTCTTCATTTTTTTACTGTGAAGCAGACGCTTTTTTTTGAAGGAGCTACGCATTTAGATCGTAGCGTGGCCTAAAAAGGCAACCTTGACTTTATGCAGTGTTTATGATGCATGCGATGCATGATGCAGTGAGCTTCTCAAAATAAATGAGAGCGGTGTATGTATATGCAATATGTATGAATGAAGTATGTTAGTTGGATGATGCATGATTGTTAATTAAAGTATGTTAGTAACTCTGAAAAGGAAAGATAACACCTTTGATTGTTATTGATGATGTTTTGAAAGATATCACTGCCGAGGGACTAACGTGATAAGAAACCCAATTGAGAACTGTTTGAAAAAACATGTTGTAAAACCCTTTGTGAACCCCTTTGTAGTCTTGAAGAATATCACTGCCGAGGGACTAACGTGATAAGCCCCATTGAAGAACCTTTCGTAAAACCCTTTGATCACTGCCGAGGGACTAACGTGATGGGTAAACACACTATCAATAGCGACGACTCGCAGTTTGTGAACCCCACTTACTATAGTTCTAGTAAGTTTCCGTAGTTTGTGAACCCCAGAAGGATCACTCGCTATAGTTCTAGCAAGTTCACCTGCACCAAAAGGATCATTTGCTATAGTTTTAGCAAGTTCACCTGCACCATTAGGATCATTTGCGAGGGTTATCGCAAACTCACCTACACCATTAGAATCATTTGCGAGGGTTACCGCAAACTCACCTGCACCATTAGGATCATTTGCGAGGGTTATCGCAAACTCACCTGCACCATTAGGATCATTTGCGAGGGTTATCGCAAACTCACCTGCACCATTAGGATCATTTGCTAGGGTTATAGAAAATTCACCTGCACCATTAGGATCATTTGCGAGGGTTATCGCAAACTCACCTGCACCATTAGGATCATTTGCAAGGGTTATAGCAAATTCACCTGCACCAATAGGATCATTTGCGAGGGTTATCGCAAACTCACCTGCACAATTAGGATCATTTGCTAGGGTTATAGCAAATTCACCTGCACCAATAGGATCATTTGCGAGGGTTATCGCAAACTCACCCGTATCAAAGGAATTGCCTGCCATGGTTTTGACAAGCGTGCCTGCATAAAAAAGATTCACCTGTTTGGAGACTCACGACTCGAGGGTCGGAGAATACACCTTTCGCAACACGAGGGTTGGAAACTGGGTTGTTGTAACAGTCAAGCGGGAACCGACTACCAAACGAGAATTGGATTTAATGTAACAGTCAGACGGGAACCGACTACCAGACGGGAACTAGATTTAATGTAACAGTCAGACGAGAACTGACTACCAGACGGGAACTGGATTTAATGTAACAGTCAGACGAGAACTGACTTTAAAATGATTTGCCAGGACGAGAACTGGACTTTGTAAGGATTTGAATTGCTAATGAAAATTGGACCTCTGTGATATGTAATATGTGAATACCCCAGATGATATGTATATGCTAATGCGTACGTATATGTTTTATGAGTGAAATGAACAGCAAGGTTGCTATCATCGGTAAGGTTACCGGAAAGCGTCAATCAGGCGATTGGGAAGAATATCTCAGTAAGGTTACTGGTATTGGTAAGGTTACCGGAAAACATCAATCAGGTGATTGGAAAGGATATCTCAGTAAGGTTACTGGCATCGGTAAGGTTACCGGAAAGCATCAATCACGTGATTGGAGAATAAACATTCAGTAAGGTCACTGGCATCGGTAAGGTTACCGGAAAGCAGGTGGACAATGTGGTGTAGCACCAGGGTAATTACTCAGATGTTTTGATGTATGGGATAATGCTTATGCTCATGCATGTAATGAGTGGAACGAAATAATGTCTTCTATAAGACTACCTGAAAAGGTTTCTGGAATGGATATGAAAATTTGTCTTAAAGAAGACTACCTGGAGAGGTTCTTAGAATGGATAGAAATTTGTCTTAAAGAAGACTACCTGGAAAGGTTCTTAGAATAGATAGAAATTTGTCTTGAAGAAGACCACCTGAAGAGGTTCCTGAAAAGGATGACAAATTGTTTTAAAGAAGGCTACCTAAAAAGGTACTTAGACAAAGAATGTCCTGAAGAAGACTACCTAAAAAGGTTCCTGAAGAGGATGACAATTTGTCTTAAAGAAGACTACCTAAAAAGATTCCTAGAAAGGATCGTAAGATTTGTCTTTAAAGAAGACTACCTAAAAAGGTATGGTGTAGTGTATCAACCAGTGTATGTAATGCATGACCTATATATATTTGCATGATGCTCCAATGATAGGATGTTGGTAACCAAAGCGTATATGGTTTGCTGGAGTTGTGGGTTGTTGGATGCTAGCGCGATTTCCCAATACCTATTTCTTGAACTTTGTAGTTAGGAGAAAGATTGATACGAGTTTGTAAAGCATGAAGACGCCTTTTCCTTTTGTTGTGCGTCTTGCCCCAGTTTGGCTTTTTTTGAATTACTCCACGCCTTTTATCCTTTGGAGGTTCTTCACACCTTTACCTTTTGGATTCTCCACACCTTATGGATTTGATATCCAATGCCCCAATGTTTAGTGGAAAGAGGTGCCTATGATCTCCAAGCCACGAAGGAAGTGCCCCGAGGAATGACCTTGTTAGATGCTTCGACGTTTAGATTGAAGGGTATGTCTTTGACCTCCAGATATGGAGGGTTATCCATGGTTTTCTATCCATTTTGAATTTATCCCATGCTTGACATGCCCCTGATTGAGATTGCTTCGAGATGTGACCCAAGTCAATTGAACCTTAGGAAGAGTGCCCCTAGTTAATAGGATGTTTGGCTGTATGCCCCTGTTTAGGAAAACCTTCTGGACGTGGTTTCCCCATTCAAGAGTCTTTATTAGAAATGGTCGCCTTTGATCAACCCATTTCGAGATCTCCTCGATGCTGAGTGCATGTTCGTAGATGGCGTTGTACCCTTTGAGAAGTAACTCCAATGCAATGCGGATGCAAGTTTTGAAATCGAAGTCCGTTATGAATTAGGACGAGATGATTTAGAAATGAATGCTTGAAGAAGCGCAGTGGCTTAGAAATAGTTTTAACAAACATAGGAGTCAGTATAACAAATCCTGCTTTATATGCTTTCGTGGTTAACCTCGCCTCAATTAGGACTTTTAAATGTTGTAACTTGGCCTGGTTCAAGTTTTAAGAAACAATGGATATAAGGCTCAAAATTTTATTTGTCCCACCCCTTTCTCCTTGATGTTCTCCAGATCTTAAAAAAAATCGCCTAATCCAATGAATGTGCTTTATTTGCAAGAGAATCGCTTCAGTTTTGATGTTGAGCAGAAGCCTTAGTAGAGATCCAAGCATTGATGAAAAATGTTGTAAAGATCCAAGCGTTTATGAGAAGCTTAGATGATTTAGCAGTCACAAGATTATCCTTTGTATTTCTCTTTTGTCTTTATCCCTTATTTTTGCATGAATCAATTCCCTTTTGAGTTTGATCCATCGGGATGCCCTAATTTTTGCCTAAGTCATCTTTGTTTTTTCTGAAATTCTCCATTTTGACTTAGCGGGCGTTTTTCTTTTGAAAGCTCCTTTTGAGATTTGATCCTTGGATATTGAATGTTGTGACTGCCATGTTGATTTTGATTTGTAAGCTTCACTTTTGACACTTTCTCAATCTTAGAAAGATGTTGTGAATATTATCTCCATTGCTTCCTCAATCTTAGATGAACGCGAGGAAGAAGATATGCTTGAACCTTTGCTTGAATCCTTGCTTGGATCAACTGATTCTCTTGCCAACCAAAATACACCATTGAATTAATTGAAATCTACCCTACCCCTGGTTAAAATCAAGGTTTATTTGAAAAGTAGAAGAAAACTCCAACTCCTGGCTCGAGGGGGTGACGAGGGATTAACATCCTTATACCTCCACTGTTTAGGGATTTGAAACAATGCATGTACATCGTCGGTTCGGTCTTACCTTGAAAGCATATATTTAGCTGCACTTAGTTATTTGTATTCGTCATTCTCCCTCAAGTTTGTTAATGATTGGGAGTGATAATTTGAAAGATAATTTGAAATGGAAAGTCGTAGTAATGCAAAAGCGGAGCGAAAGAATTGATTTCAAAACATGCATGATTATTTATTGAATTACTATTCGAAAGGTACAACGTTTTACATCAAATAGCATTTTGTGATCGTAAGAATTATAACTAGAAAGATAAACCTATTAATCCTAAGGGCAATCTCCTTTGTGAGTCTGTTGACCTTGCTTTACTCCTTAGTTCCTAGACTTGTAGAAGTAAAAGGGTAATCTCGAATTCTCTCAAACCTGTCGGAAATAATTGTAAGCGGTGGGTTTTCGTCGTATCGGAACTTCATGAGTTTCCTTTGACTGAACCTCTTTTTCCTTTTTTTCTAAGGATAGCACCACACCATTTGCAGCCTTCAAAGTTTGTAGATTGATAGAAAAACCTATGGCCTTTTTGCCCCTTGGTATGGAGTTAGCAAATGTCGCATTCCCTCCATCGCAGTCACGCATTTTTGTTCAGGGTATTGCCCTAGTTGGATTAATCCTTGCCCCCAGGTTATTATAGAGCGTCCTTGTAAGTTTGCTATGTTCGTAGATGAACCCCCTTATGACTAGATACCCCTTGAGTGTATATATGAGGGAACTTCGTTGTTGAACTAATCCTTGCTCGATAATAACCTTTGTTGCATTCACAATCCTGTCACGACAAGGCGTGGGCATGTGGCTGGCATGGTGAAAGGCGTCCTCTTTTCCTTAAGATCATTCTTAATTGTTTATCCTCCTTCTTTCTCCTCTTTAGTTTTTCTCCACGAGTCTCGGGAAATCGGCTAGCACGGTAAGTGTGGATGCGGGTGAAGATGTGAATGCAAATGTAAATGTCAATGTAAATGTATGGATGCATGAAAATGCAAATGCATGTGTATGCACAAGACTCCTTGTATTATAACTCCTTGCATGCAATGCAGACGGGTGACATGTGATCCTAGGGATAACCTTAGAGGCGACATTGGACCCTTGTGGAATCTTTGTAGGATAAATGTTATGACACGCCAATGGAAATCCCTTAGATTAGGGAGTATGCAGAAGGTAGCGGCTGGTTACCGTTCAAGACAGTCGCCAAGTCTCATGGCCATCGAGAGGCCGATAGATGTGTACCAATGAAGTTGTCCCTCGTGGGAAGGTTCTCTATGCGGAACGCAACCTATCTAAGGACGATATCGGATGAAAAGAAATCCCTACATGCTAGGGAATGAAAGATGTATAGATGGAAATCCAAATCCTACAAGTTAGAGGGGGTGCAGGAGCAAGCACGGGTTGACCGTTCAAGACAGTTACCAACTCTCATGGCCATCGAGAGGCCAATCGACGTGCGTTAATGAGGACGTCCTTCAGGGGAAGGACATGTCGTTTGTAAAGACAAGTGGACGAAAAAATAGAATCCCTATAGGCTAGGGAGTATGTAGGAGTAAGCATGGGGTGACCGTTCGAGACAGTCACTGGATCTCGTGGCCATCGAGAGGCCAATCAACGTGCATAAATGAAGGTATCCTTCGTGGGAAGGACATGGTCTTAGAAATAGAGTCCCTACAGGCTAGGGACCACGTAGGGATACCTGCAAAATTGAAACGCATACATTCGTGGCATATAAATCGCAAATATATATCAAGCACAAAAGCACAAAAGTCCTAGGTTCATAGGTTCGACGTAGCGGCTTTAGGGAGCCTACCCTTTCCATGGGAGTGTTCTAGAAGGTCTCATGGGGTCGTTCGTTGCCTCTGAGACTTTTTGTCTCTTCGGATTTTAGAACAACTCATTTTATCCATGAGGTTCGAATTTTTGGGGTAGGTTCTCAGAGAGATCAGCCAAGTATCCAGTCCTTCCCTCAACAAAGTCAAGCCTCGTTTTGGACATTTCCGAATACTCAACCCACTCCGAGTGGAGTTATCAATGAGACTCGTAGGCGATTCGATTCCCCCTGATCTCAAAGTTAACTCCCACACTTAGGTTTAACAACAGTTTATATAACCCAACAGATATAATAGAAATAAAAAATTTTCAGTTAAATAAATATTTAATTAAATCGCAGTAATGAAATTGGAAAGGAAAATAAATAAATAAATACAATTTAAATATTTAACTAACCTCGAAATCCAGCCGTTTATAATTTAAAATATGGTAAAAACAGTAATTAAATAAAAATTTAAATTACTGTAATTTAATTTAAGGTTGTAAATAAATAAATTAAATTAATTTTAAATATTTAAAGAACTAACCTCAAATCCGGCTGCTTATAATTTAGACAATGCATTAAAGCAGCAAATATTAAAAAATATTTATTTATTCAACAGACATAAATATAAATAAATAAATGAATAAATAAATAAATAAATAAATAAATAAAATATAAAATTTAAATATTTATGAAAATGAACAAACCCTAATTTTGGCGAATTAGCCAAACCCTAAAAAAAAATTTGCCAAAAACCTAAATGTTTCGCCAAAAACCTAAACCCTGCTAAAACCTATAGGAGCATAGTAATTCACCATTATAGTGTTTCCCCAGCAGAGTCGCCAGCTGTAGCAACCTGCCCTAAATATTTAGCTTTTAGAGTCGCCACCTATTCTGAAGGGCGAATAGGAAACCCTACGCAGTTAAGAGATCGGGGTAAGATTATTATAATCAGGTCGAGGGAAGGTGTTAGGCACCCTCGACCCTTTCCTATGGCTTTGAATCTAAGGTCAAATTTTATGGCTAAAATATTTCAAGTTTTATAGCTAAGGCAGTGAATAGGGTAAAAGATGAGATTTTGAGGAAGGGGACTCGCCTTGGTTATCCAAGTGCCTACGTATCTCCTTAGGGAGAATCAGAGTCAACGTAGTTCGGGGCACAGGGTTGTACACCTTAGAATTGAATTTGATATGGTTGAAAGTTGTCTGAAGGCTTTTTGAATGGCCTGTGGTAGTTTTGAATAAGGATGAAGATCCGTAGTTTGATTTGAAGTGTTTTGAATGTTTTTTAGATTTGGGCGTACAACCCTGATTTTAATTTGTACTATTAAACGCGATGATCAATAGGTTTGATCACCATAATTAATAGATTAGTAAAGGATTGCTAGCAATTCTAATCGATTGATTCGATTATCACTTTTAGCAAATGGAATGTATTTTAATATAATTATTAATTTATCGTTATCCCTCATGATCAATAGCTTTGATCAAAAATAATAACGAATTTTAAAGGAGGAAATGCTAATCATCGTAACCAATAGATTTGGTTAAAACCATTTAGCAAAATAAGTTTATTTGAATTATATTATTTTAATTAATTAAAAAATTAATTGATTATTACCCACCACGATCAATTGATTTAATCGAAGCGAATAATAAATTAAATACTATAATTTTGGCAAAAAAAACTAATGAGATTGGACAAACCCTAATGCCTTAGTAACAATCTTCTAGGGTTTTTGTGATTTATAATTATTAAAGCTAATTAAACAAATTAATCGAAGTATTCGAGTAATCGAGAGTATGATCGGAAAAATAATAATTACAACCCTAATCCTAATCTTATTATTTAAATCCTAAATTAAATCTATAAAGGGAATCCTAAAATTAAAATAGAAAATACACCATAAAACAAATTTATAAAAATAAAAGAATTAAAACCTGGACAACAATCCTGTATGCATGATCCTTGAAGTTCCATGGTGGACCTACGTCTTCTTATCCCTTAGATCTTGATCTCCGTGAATCCAAAGGCAGACATACGAGGGAGTATGGTGGTCTTCCCTAAGACTCACGCGCTGGATCTGCAAACTGGATAATAGAATAAAAATGTAACAAAACCAGGGTTCAAACCCAGGTTCTAAAGGCTATAGGTTCGTCTCCATCGCCAACTGCGCCAGATTAGTTAGTCGTTTATACTATGTAATGCATACAATATATAATTAACATCCTCTTAATTGGATATATATAAAAAAAAGGTCAAATGCGTGGGCCCCGTGTCATGGCAAGACCCAATCAGAATGAGAGAGAGAACCTGCGAAGTTTGACTGGCGAATGAGAATATTGGGAAGTGCCACGCATGCCTTCTGTCCTGGACCCAAGACTCAGCGCCGCCGCGGGGGGAAGAAACAGCCGTCTTCTCCGATGGGAAGCCCGCGACGAATCTGCAAAACGACCAAAAACAAAAGAACAAAACACCCAGTCTACACAAACCGACCATGGAGAATTCATTGGTGACCTCCGTTTGACCTAAAACTCCCTGTAGACGCCGGTATGAAGCTCCACATGCTCTTAGCCCTCACCATGGTAAACCCTTGTTTTTGCGTCAAAGCTCAGAAACGATGGGTCCAGACGACGTTAAACATGATTATAAACATAAATACATGCGTGGAACTGACTTGAACGTCATGGATGAAGAATTCAAGATTGAAAAAAATATAAGCAAAACGTTTACACCGGGTTCTCCTATTCCGGGATGCTTCAGGCTCGTGTGGGGATCTCAATCA
The DNA here is from genome assembly GCF_029867415.1 of Vicia villosa. Lineage (NCBI taxonomy): Eukaryota > Viridiplantae > Streptophyta > Magnoliopsida > Fabales > Fabaceae > Vicia > Vicia villosa. The sequence continues at coordinate 18,287,914 of NC_081186.1, read as the reverse complement.
ATTGCTGGGGACTTTAGGATGATGAATGCATGCTTGAGGATCCTGGAAAACGGCTGCAACCCGAGTTTCTTCTTTGCCCTAGTTCTTTGTTATTTTTATGACGTGAAACCCTTATCTTTCCTTCAATTTCGTCCCCCCCTCTTTCCTAAGTATTCTTAGAATATATATCAGTCCTTTAGGGTTTGTTATGGGCTTTAAATATTGAGCTTTAATCCCTTGACATTTTGCATGAATGTGCATGGAAAAAATCCCTTCTAATTTTGGTTAAAAAACCTCCCCTTCACATTTGGACCTCCTCATGGCATTTGTTGAGCCCTTGTGTGATTAAAAGAAAATCCACATAATTTAATCCATTTGTCTTAATATTTTTATCAATTTATTTGATATTTAAATGAATAAAAATTCAAATAAATAGTAAATAAAATTATAAAGGGATAAATATGGATTTAGAGGTCTTCTACAAAGTCATGACCATGTTTGAAGTAGAAATATTAGGCCCATTAATCAAGAACTTCAAAATTCATTATTTAGGGTTTTATGTATTTCTTGAAATTTTGCCAACTTGCACGCCTCGTATCTCCCTCCCTTTTAATCATATGAATGCATTCTAAGACTTTTTAGAAAGCTCAAAGAGTCCTCTAAATGACCTCTTTGATTTCATCTCAATTGAAGCTTCCATGCTCTTTGACCTAAAAGATGTTTTTGTTGACCTTTTTCGAGGACTTGTAATATATTGCGCCATATCTTCCAAATGAATCATTTCTGGCCTTGGCTTGTGAGAGGCAAAGTTGTAGAGAATCAAATTTCCTTAAAAATAGGCTTTGGTTGGGAAATTTTTGATGCTCCATGTGAAAGTTATGACCAGTCAAAGTTGAGTTGACTTTCTCCTTTAAAAACCCTAATTTGAAACTTTGCATTTGTTCATTTCTGAGTTTTTATTGATGGATCATGATCAACCCTTGATCAAATGATGGATGTGACCTCACATACTTGATGTTGACCAAAAAATCTTGAAGTTTGACTGTATTTAGGCTATAGTTGACTTTTAGGTCAACACAGTCGACTATTAGTCATCTGAGCCATTGAGTGGGAAATCCTTGGGATTAAAGCTTAATCATTGTCATGGAGATACATTGAGACATATGAGGGACCTTGAGATCCATTTGAGGCCTTGAACATTCATAGTCCTTTGGATAAAATGAAAACCCTATTTTAAGAGACCCTCGATTAGGAGAGTGTTGTTTTGAACAGTCCCTTGAACTTTGAGCCATTGAAGATGCATAGAGGAACCTTTGATTGAATATAGGAGGAAAAATTTCGGGGTATGACAAGAGTCAGCCTCAATTCTGGGCTTTGTGCAGAACAAAAAACTCTTTAGTTTAAATCCATCCCCAGTGGAGTTATCTCCCAGAATCAATAAATCAATCAAAAGCCTCAAGCTTGGGCCTCATACAAGCCAGCTAGAAAATCAAATCTTTCAAACAATAGATAGACATAGCTCATATTCATAGGTAGGTATTTCTCCTATCTCATCACAAACAAATAATCATTTCAAACAAACAATCATTTCAAACAAATCATCATTTCAAACATTCTCCCATTTAGGACTCGTGAAAGGCATGCTCTGGCAACACACCCAGACTTGTACAACCTTTCCCTAATTTGGTTGAGAATCTTTCATTTAAGAGTCATGTTGGATGTCATACTTGATCAACCAAGTAGTCTCCCTCTCTTAATGAAACATTATAGCTTTTCTGTCACTTTTTAAAAATGTTTGTGGTGGAATAGTAGAAATACCTCTCTGTAAAGATGATTTCATGTCTCTTCACTGTAAACAGAGATTTAATTCAAGCTTCAACCTTGAGCTTCAAGCAAGGCACCAAAAATATATTAATTTCCCTAATTAGTTCCCCGAACTACATTAAGCTCTGACTTCCATTAGGGATATGTAGGCATGAGGTTCACAAGGAATCTCAGCGAGCTAACAAAATACCAAAAATAGTCAGTATTTGTCTTCTTTTTTAATTCAATTCGACTCTCTCCAAACACAAAGGAGAAACTTTCCCAATAACAAGCAACAAACACAATCACAATGACACAAAGAAGGTTCTCGTAGAGTACTACGGATATGTAGGGTGCTTAATGTAACACCTAGAATTTAATTATTTATTTAATTAAATTGTATAAGGAAATTATTTGTTGGAATTAGTCGAAGTTAGAATTATTGACATTATTATAAGAGGCGTAATTGGAATTATATGTTGTGTTGGGCGGATAAATTAATGATCGAGAAATTAGTCGGTTTAATCGGAGAATAATATTAGAGATAATATTACTATAATGGACTATTATTAATTTAAGTTGATTTAAGCCGTAGAGAATGATATTGAATATGTTGAGTTGGTGGTTCGGACGATTTATTTTATAGTCGGTAGTTAGTCAATTTGGTGGAGAGAAATAATAATTAGAATTAATATTATGGATTATGAGAGTGTTTTATTTAAGTGGGCTTAGACGTTGCGTTGGTGATAGTAATCATGGGGGTGTTAATTAGTAAGCCCAAATGAAGATTATAATTATAATAATAATTATAATAAAATAAAGAAAATAAGAAGAGAAGTTAGGTCTCAGTAGACGTGGAGAAAGAAGAAAAGTTGGAGAAAGAGGAGAGGTGAAGAAGAGAGCCAAGGCGGAAGAGAAAAGCTAGAGGAAGTTCAATTTTCGCAGCAACTTACTGCAGTGAAACACCTTAGTAAAACGGACGTTTCTCCCAATCCAACCGTTGGATCATCGCGGTTCTTGGACACAACATTCCAGACACGTAGAGGAAACTTCTGACCGGAGCGATTTTCGTTTTGATGATTTTAAGTCCGTCTGACAAAGCAATTTTCGAACAGGTTTTTGGTGCGTCTCTGCACGTTGTTAGAAAAGATTTTCGGAGAAAAGTTGGAAGCGGCGGCATAAGCTATGGTAACCGGGAGAGTAGAGCAATCTCATATCCAAGGTAAGGGTGGGGTTCTAGCTCTATAAACGGGATTATGATGAATGATATGTGGGAGTTATGGTTGTATGATTGCCTCTGTTTTGTGTGTTGTGATTGTATTGTTGAATGTTGAAATTGATTGACGTCGGTGAATAAGATTATAAAAGTTCAATCAATGGTTGTGGGAAATTAACCTAGGGTTTATAATTATTATTATTGAGAAATTTGTTGTAGAAAATTGCTAGATGTTGGTGGAGTATAACTATAATATTGCTATGTTCCTGTGATGGTCGAAATTGAATTGTATTGGAATCGAAGGAAGAAAATTGAGTTTTAATTTTGTTGGAAGATGCTATCAGCGCAGGTAAGCGCCAAGGTTTGGACGCGGCGCGAACTAAAGGTTTCTGTGGTGTTCGCGGCGCAAAGAGAGATTCGCGGAGCGTGCTATACAAGTTTTAGAAATATGTTTTGATTTTCTGGCTGTTGATGTTTTATGTTGGTTGTTGGGATCAAGCCTTAGTAGGATTAACTTGAGAAGAATTATAATTATTATTAGTGGAGAAATTGGTTTAAATTAATTAGAATATTATACCGTTGGAATTGATTAATTTAATTAGTAGAAATTATAGTGATGATTCTTAGTGATGAGATATGTAGTTAATGGATTAAGTTGTATAAAGATGGAATTGGTGTGAAGAAGAAATAGTAGTAGTAATAACGATGACATATGTAACAGGCTGAATTAGTAGCATAATTGGAATTAATAATAGAATCAACGAATAGTAGAATTGGAATTAGAATGATAAGAATTGTTGGTAGTAGATTAATTAATAAATTGAAGAATTAGTACCTAGATGTTTATGGGTTTTTTTGTAATGATTAAGTTGATGCAATTGATGTATGTTTAAGTTGTTATTTTCGTTGTTGTTGTTCTGGTTGTTGTTGTTGATACGTTGATTAAGTTACAGGTCTTATGACCAATGTTGTTTAAGTTATTGATGATGCGTTGATTAAGTTGCAGGTCTTATGACCAAGGTTCATTAAGTTGTTTGCGGTTGATGCATTGTTGTGGTGACATTGTAGTTGTTGTTATTGTTGCATGCATACATTTGCATATTACGTTGGCCTGGATTGGCAAAATGTTTAAGTTGGCCTTGACGGCACCTGTTTAAGTTGGCCTTGATGGCACCATGTTGAAAAGTTGAAGGCTTATGCCTTGGCCTTAATGGCACCACGTTGAAGGCTTATGCCTTGTTGAAATGCCTCGATAATCTGGCATATGTTTAAGTTGGGAGTTCTGCTCCAATGGTACCACATGCATTTGCACAGTTGAGTCGCATTTGAAGTTGTTGTTATTACGTTGTTGTTGTTGTTATAAGATGTTGTTGTTATACTTGTTGCTGATAATTGTTATTATACTTGTTATTGGTAAATAATTATTATAACCGTTGTTGCTATTTGTTATTATAACTGTTGTTTGAATAAGTATGAAGTGGTGAAATTGTATGATCTAATCTTAATATATTATTTATCATACGCTTGTTTATATTGTTGGATATCTCACCCTTATGAATGATGTTTCCCTTTCATGGGAAATGGACAGGTACTCAAGAATAGCTATGGAAAACGAAGTATTTTTATGAAGTCTTTAGTTACTATTAGTTCGAGTTGGGTCTTGCTCTGATACGTAGAACTCGGGGGATGAACGATTGTCTTTTAATTGTTGTTATAACTATAAGTTGTTAACTTTTAAGTGGAATTTATGAAGTAATATGATGTTGGTGAAGTTTTTTTAGTTTAATAAAAATATTATGCGAAGTGAAGTTGAATAATTGATATTATTATTAATAAAAGTTGTTTTATTTTTTTTAAGAGTAAACAGGTTTTATTGGTTCATCTGAGTTATGTACTATGTATCTATGATATATGTGATTAAGTTGTTTGTTGTTTTACGTTGAATGTGACATCCCAATTGTATATTGAATTTCCGCACTCTGATTTTATTAAATATAAATGTCGGGTAGAAAATGGGGTGTTACATTAGTGGTATCAGAGCAGGTCGGTCCGTCCGGCCAGAGTCGTCTAATGTTGTTTATTCCTCTGTACGCGACAAGTGTGTGAAACACTGTCAGTACTTGTTGTTTTTTGGTTGTTGCAGGTATTAGTTTGAGCAAACTGGGGGAGAAGCGTTGCTTCTCAGATGTGTTTTAGTGGGAAGTTGCAGAGGGGATTGTTATCTTGGTGTTTCGGAAACTGAAGTTCACCGAAAGAATTGGCTCTCGAGTTATAAAAAGTTTGGGAGTGAGGAGTTATGTTAAGGACTGTCTGGAAAGTGATTAAGTTGAAGAGAATGAGTTTTTGAGTGAAATTTCCGTAAGCAAAACGCAGGAAAATTTCTGAATCGTTGTGAAACTTCGAAAATTCATAACTGGAGTTCTAGACGTCCGATTTGAGTTCCGTTTGAAGCGTTGGAAAGTTAACGACATGAATTTTCTTATAAAAATAGTGGCAGCATCTGTAACAAATTTATTGGTGGCAGGATTATGTTGGAAAGAAATGAAATTGTCCGTTTGAGTAGATATCGTGTCAACTGTTTACGAAGGGACAATGATTAAGTGTAGGATTATTATAGATCTTGTTATGGATTGTTAGTAAGTAATTATAAGAGTTGTTGCAGTTGTTAGAAGTACGAAGAGCATAACTTCAAGAATGAGGAGTGCTGATGATGATAGCACAAGGGAATTTTGTTCTGATAGTATCACAAGGCGTGTGGTAGTATGAAGTTGTAAGACGTCGGTGTTAGCGGATTCAGCTGATTTTGCAGATGTTGAACTATGATGCTTTTGGTGGTGTAAGTGCAATTTCTGAAGGAACATTTTGTAGTTGGTAATAATTGTTATACTCCATTACGATTGTCGGATATTTATTGACAAATTAAGGACTTGATCACCCTTAATCTCTTGTTGATAGTAGACGGAATTGTATTGGATGTTATAAACTTATTTTACTATCTCGATGATGCAGAAAGCGGTTAATGTTGAGGAAAAAAAACTGAGGCTCGGGTAAAGCCTGTAAATTATAAGTTGATAGAAACTCTAATGAGGATGGTGAATTAAGATGGATGATCAGAGTTGCGCAGCTGAAGCGTGATGTAAATAGTGCTGATTGAAATAGGATTTCTTGTAAGTCATTAGTCAATGATAAGTTGAGTGGTTATCAGTCAAGTTATGTTGTCAGATTAGTATTATAATAATTTAGTCGTTGTTGCAGTAATGTTGTTGTTGGTTACCGTAGGTGGCGAGTGATATCCTGAGATATCACGAAGTTGATTAAATTGGTTACTTTGAGGTTATTATGGGAGTGACCTGACAAAATGATGATGTGGAATGAAATTGAGGTAGGAGTTGATGGATAGAATTTTCGAGGACAAAAATATTCTAAGTGGGGGAGAGTTGTAACACCTGGAATTTAATTATTTATTTAATTAAATTGTATAAGGAAATTACTTGTTGGAATTAGTCGAAGTTAGAATTATTGACATTATTATAAGAGGCGTAATTGGAATTATATGTTGTGTTGGGCGGATAAATTAATGATCAAGAAATTAGTCGGTTTAATCGGAGAATAATATTAGAGATAATATTACTATAATGGACTATTATTAATTTAAGTTGATTTAAGCCGTAGAGAATGATATTGAATATGTTGAGTTGGTGGTTCGGACGATTTATTTTATAGTCGGTAGTTAGTCAATTTGGTGGAGAGAAATAATAATTAGAATTAATATTATGGATTATGAGAGTGTTTTATTTAAGTGGGCTTAGACGTTGCGTTGGTGATAGTAATCATGGGGGTGTTAATTAGTAAGCCCAAATGAAGATTATAATTATAATAATAATTATAATAAAATAAAGAAAATAAGAAGAGAAGTTAGGTCTCAGTAGACGTGGAGAAAGAAGAAAAGTTGGAGAAAGAGGAGAGGTGAAGAAGAGAGCCAAGGCGGAAGAGAAAAGCTAGAGGAAGTCCAATTTTCGCAGCAACTTACTGCAGTGAAACACCTTAGTAAAACAGACGTTTCTCCCAATCCAACCGTTGGATCATCGCGGTTCTTGGACACAACGTTCCAGACTCGTAGAGGTAACTTCTGACCGGAGCGAATTTTGTTTTGATGATTTTAAGTCCGTCTGACAAAGCAATTTTCGAACAGGTTTTTGGTGCGTCTCTGCACGTTGTTAGAAAAGATTTTCGGAGAAAAGTTGGAAGCGGCGGCATAAGCTATGGTAACCGGGAGAGTAGAGCAATCTCATATCCAAGGTAAGGGTGGGGTTCTAGCTCTATAAACGGGATTATGATGAATGATATGTGGGAGTTATGGTTGTATGATTGCCTCTGTTTTGTGTGTTGTGATTGTATTGTTGAATGTTGAAATTGATTGACGTCGGTGAATAAGATTATAAAAGTTCAATCAATGGTTGTGGGAAATTAACCTAGGGTTTATAATTATTATTATTGAGAAATTTGTTGTAGAAAATTGCTAGATGTTGGTGGAGTATAACTATAATATTGCTATGTTCCTGTGATGGTCGAAATTGAATTGTATTGGAATCGAAGGAAGAAAATTGAGTTTTAATTTTGTTGGAAGATGCTATCAGCGCAGGTAAGCGCCAAGGTTTGGACGCGGCGCGAACTAAAGGTTTCTGTGGTGTTCGCGGCGCAAAGAGAGATTCGCGGAGCGTGCTATACGAGTTTTAGAAATATGTTTTGATTTTCTGGCTGTTAATGTTTTGTGTTGGTTGTTGGGATCAAGCCTTAGTAGGATTAACTTGAGAAGAATTATAATTATTATTAGTGGAGAAATTGGTTTAAATTAATTAGAATATTATACCGTTGGAATTGATTAATTTAATTAGTAGAAATTATAGTGATGATTCTTAGTGATGAGATATGTAGTTAATGGATTAAGTTGTATAAAGATGGAATTGGTGTGAAGAAGAAATAGTAGTAGTAATAACGATGACATATGTAACAGGCTGAATTAGTAGCATAATTGGAATTAATAATAGAATCAACGAATAGTAGAATTGGAATTAGAATGATAAGAATTGTTGGTAGTAGATTAATTAATAAATTGAAGAATTAGTACCTAGATGTTTATGGGTTTTTTTGTAATGATTAAGTTGATGCAATTGATGTATGTTTAAGTTGTTATTTTCGTTGCTGTTGTTCTGGTTGTTGTTGTTGATACGTTGATTAAGTTACAGGTCTTATGACCAATGTTGTTTAAGTTATTGATGATGCGTTGATTAAGTTGCAGGTCTTATGACCAAGGTTGATTAAGTTGTTTGCGGTTGATGCATTGTTGTGGTGACATTGTAGTTGTTGTTATTGTTGCATGCATACATTTGCATATTACGTTGGCCTGGATTGGCAAAATGTTTAAGTTGGCCTTGACGGCACCTGTTTAAGTTGGCCTTGATGGCACCATGTTGAAAAGTTGAAGGCTTATGCCTTGGCCTTAATGGCACCACGTTGAAGGCTTATGCCTTGTTGAAATGCCTCGATAATCTGGCATATGTTTAAGTTAGGAGTTCTGCTCCAATGGTACCACATGCATTTGCACAGTTGAGTCGCATTTGAAGTTGTTGTTATTACGTTGTTGTTGTTATAAGATGTTGTTATTATACTTGTTGCTGATAATTGTTATTATACTTGTTATTGGTAAATAATTATTATAACCGTTGTTGCTATTTGTTATTATAACTGTTGTTTGAATAAGTATGAAGTGGTGAAATTGTATGATCTAATCTTAATATATTATTTATCATATGCTTGTTTATATTGTTGGATATCTCACCCTTATGAATGATGTTTCCCTTTCATGGGAAATGGACAGGTACTCAAGAATAGCTATGGAAAATGAAGTATTTTTATAAAGTCTTTAGTTACTATTAGTTCGAGTTGGGTCTTGCTCTGATACGTAGAACTCGGGGGATGAACGATTGTCTTTTAATTGTTGTTATAACTATAAGTTGTTAACTTTTAAGTGGAATTTATGAAGTAATATGATGTTGGTGAAGTTGTTTTAGTTTAATAAAAATATTATGCGAAGTGAAGTTGAATAATTGATATTATTATTAATAAAAGTTGTTTTATTTTTTTAAAGAGTAAACAGGTTTTATTGGTTCATCCGAGTTATGTACAATGTATCTATGATATATGTGATTAAGTTGTTTGTTGTTTTACGTTGAATATGACATCCCAATTGTATATTGAATTTCCGCACTCTGATTTTATTAAATATAAATGTCGGGTAGAAAATGGGGTGTTACACTTAAACTCTTCCCTATGTATAACCGACCCCCCGGACTCCAGAATTTCTAGTCTAGGTGAATCCCCACACTTAGCAAACTCCTAGGGTTTATTTGAGATCTTTTTCCCCTTTCCTACTCGTTAGGATAATTAAAAAGTTCGTGTGATATCGTAGGAAGAACTGAAACAAAATTCATCCCGCCACGGGCGCTTCCTCCTTCCAAATTTCGCGTGAAGGGTCTAGCGTGCCGTCCTCCCAAGTGAAACGGGGAGGTAAATAAAACGACACCACAACTACCACAACTAAATGAAAATCTCAAGCAAAGTACCAACAATGGAGCAACAGGCATGAAAGTGGTAGTGAGTGAATTTTTTCAAAAAAAATTTAAGTTTTCACTTTCTTTTTCAATAAGTGACAAGTCAGGTATGAATTTTCAAACTCAAAACTCCTAATGTGTGCATGAAACTTAGGTTGTTAGTAAATACTTGACAGAAGTTCTTTATGGTACACTATTTTTTTGGATCGGCTTAGCTTTAACCATTGTGAGGAAAGCTTTCCATTGTTTACTATATGCAGGAGACCATCAATTATTTTTAACTTGTTTGTATCATGCTAAACCGTTTGTCGCATCATTTGTGGAAATCTGTGGAAGTGATTTAGGCACTTGTTTGAATCTGAGAGTTTCTTTGAGCCGATTCCATCTTAAAATTTATTTTCTTCTGTGAGAGTGTGATCCTTTACTAACCATTCTTTGAGCCCGAGGTCAAGATAAATTTCATCATATGCACCAAGGAAAAACCTAGTGAGTTTTGATCTCAATAAAAAGTTTTATTTTGGACCATCAACCATAAAATTTGGTGATGTGTTTTCTCTTTTACCTTCATAGAAAGTAGGGGAGCATTCATAGAATCTGAATACAGGTTGATCTCCAAGTTAGGGAGAATCATAACAAAAAGAAGAGTAAGCCTGTAGGTGGTGATTTGCAAAGAACGAAAGAAATTCATAGCTTGGAAAAAAAAGAAAAGAAAAAAAAGAAAAACAATGTTGGAAAGTAAACGATTGTTGAAAAAAAAGAGGAAGAGAAACATCGAGCTACGAATGAAAAAGGAGGAATGGGTGAGAAAGTTTGAGGTATAAAGGAAAAAGAAAGGAGTTATGATTCGGATGCTTCCCTAGAATAGGAACAACCCTCGACTATCTTCTTTTCTTTGAATCTAAAACCATATTACAACCCTGGAAAGACCTTCTGATTCTCAGATTCCACAGGACTTGATGCTAACAATATGGTGAACGTGTGATATGGATTCTTGTTGATTTAATTGTTTGGATGAGTGTTTAACTCCTCTATTATTCATCATACTTTTTGATGAGAGTGATTAGTGCTGATTCAATTACAATTGTGTAGTGTTTTGAACTTCTGGAGGTAATTTTCTTTCAAAATTTGTTTCATGTATGTGTTCTGAGTTTGTAGGGAGATGAGGAGTATCTAATTTGGTTGCTGAATTGAGCCACTTGAAAAACCTTTTTGAAAAACTTGTGGCATGATTGTTGGTATGATTTGTTGTTTTTGGTGAGGTAAGTAATTTTGTTTAGGGACAAACAAAACTCTAAGTTGGGGAGAGTTTGTTAGGAGTGAATTAGTAATATTTTCATTTGTAAAATAAACTACCTTTTGAGCTAAAAGTGAACATATTTTTTGTTTTTTTTTAGGATTTTATAGTTAGAATTGAACTTTCGAGGTTCAATACTAATTGTAGAACAACTTGCGTCACTTTGGATGTTATTTGTGCAGATATTGATGTTAAGAAGCAAAGACGAAGAAACATGCAGGCATAGAGGCTCTGAAGAAGAGAAATCACAAAGAAGTGGGATAAAGCAAAGGCCGGGCCGCGCCAATCATGGGCGAGACGCACCAAACCCTCTGACCTGGGTTCGCGCCGCGCCAGTACGTGGCGAGCCGCGACAGCTGCGTTACAAAGACAAATTGTTATAAATAGAAGCCCTAATCCTCATAAGAAGGAGATCTTTGGTGAGCGAAATTCAGAGAGCAATCCTATTCCAGGGCAGAAGACAACTCCCGAAGGAGAATTCAACATCAATTGAAGACATTCCCTTGGTGAAGATGAATCCTTCCATGAAACCTTGTGTGTTCTTCATGGCTATGGAGAGCTAAACCCCATTGTGTTGAGTTTAAGGTAGTAGTTAACCTATGAAGATATAATTACTTTGATTAATTCCTGCGAACAATTGTTTAAGCTTTATCATCAATGAAAAACCTTGCCTATATTTTATATCATTGTTGAACTATCAATCGAGAGATAGGGTTTATACTTTCGCCCTAGGTTTTTACATTGACTTGTTGATTAATACTCAGAGATGAGGTTTTGAAGAAGTTTTCATAAATCATCGTTATTCATTCCCTTTATCTTTATAGTTATTCTGAGAGATCGAATATTATACCGGTAGAGGTGGTTCTAGATTGATCATTAGACATAATATTAGTTTTGAGGATGAATGAAGATAATAACTTAGATAATGTTAACATGCAAATTAATTGATTATTGTATATGAATAGGTTGATGAACCCTAAAACTCAACATATTCATTCACCATTGTTATTCAATCTTTAAGCTTTCATTCATTTAAATCTTATTCTGTTATATGCAATTTGAGAACAAACAATCAAAATCACTACTTTTCATAACTCATTATAAATTAACTATAGAATGGCAGTAATATTACTCAGTCTCTGTGGATACGATATATTAGAAAATATTTACCCAAAATACTTTCAACAATATTTTCAATACAAATTCGTGGGCAAAGAGATTGGAAAGAGAATGAGTGTTTTGGCCAAGTTTAGAAAGATTGAAAATCAATTTTCAATCAAATTTCAATCACATGAATTATGGAGATTGGGCTTAGCTCCTTGACCTAATTACTCCCTCTATAAGTAGTGAAGATATGGCAAAGCATTAGGGGTCGAAACTCTGGGCAGAGAAGCATATGCAAGAACACAAAAAACCATCAAAAAACTTGGAATCGGTTTTGGGGAATTAGGGCATTGCAAAGAGGTTTGAAGAGTGCAAAAGATTCCTTGAAGCATTCTGAAGGTGTCTGGATCATTGCTCTGCATCAACACCCCCAGAATACCTCCGTATAAGCCCAGGTATGTCGTGATCTTCTTGAACTCGATTGCACCCATATGTCCATTTTCTATGAAATTTAATTGCATATTATGGATTTTGATGATGTTTAGATGCTATCTGGTTGTTTAATTTGGTTTCCATGCGTGTTTACGGCCAATGGCCATGTTAGGGTTCATGAGCTTGGTTTGGAGCTTTCTGTTAGGGGTGAAATCAAATAAAATTATGGCTATATCTGGGTTTAGGGATGCTGAACGAAGGGAATGGGATGGTCGCGAAGGATTTATATTGCTTGCAGGTGATTTTGTGTTGCAGGTTCAAATTGCTACGAAGCAAATTAGTAGCAATTTCGTAGCAAATTTTCTCAGAAAAATTGCAGGTTTCGTGAGGAAGATGATGGCGTGTCATCGTCCTGTTGGCTCGTTTGAAAATTGGCGTGTGTTTTCATTATGTCTTTGGGGTTTCATATATTATATTATGCTTGCGTATCTTAAACGAATTAGCAGGTTTGGTGGGGTGGTAAGTGAAAGGGACGTTTGAGGGGGAGGGCGTGGGTTCGAACCCTCGCTCCTCATATATTTTTTATGTAAAGTGACTTTCTTGATTGCATGCTACGCCTATCCTGTAGACCATCATGTCTCTCTAAAATCTGGCCATAGGATTCCTATTCAGTTAGATCTAACGCCCCAGAATTATCCCTATACCATAAACCTTCAGCCTAACCACACCAAATCAAATTCTCTAATTCTTATTTTATTTTAATTATTACTTATAATTACATAATTAATTTTTTAATCTTTATTTATATTTATAAACATTAAAATTTCATTTATTATTTGTTTCGATTAAATTTATTGATCGCGATGGGTAATAATCGATTATCTAATTATTTAATTAATTAAATTCAAATAGGGTTTTATTTTGCTAAAAGGTTTTAACCATTCTAATGGTTACGATGATTAGCATTTTCTTTCTATCAATTCGTTACTATTTTTAATCAAATTTATTGATTATGAGGAGTAACGATAAATTAATAGTTTAATCTTAAAATACATTCAATTTGCTAATAGTGATAATCGAATCTATCGATTAGAATAGTTAGCAATTCTTATTTATCTGTTAATTATGGTGATCAAACCTATTGATCATTGCGATTAATAGAACAGATTAAAATCAGGGTTGTACGCCAAATTTTAAAACACTCTTTCATCTTCAAACTACGGATTTTCTAAACTTCGATAAGGCAATTCAAAATGCCTTCATACATACATATTAATTCTAAGGCGTACAACCCGTCCCCGAACTACGTAAACTCTGATCCTCCATAAGGAGGTACGTAGGCACTTGGATAACCAAGGCGAGTCCCCTTCCCCAAAATCTCACTTTTCACCCTATTGATTTCCTTAGCTATAAACCCTGAATATTAACATTTTTAGCCACAAACCTTTGCCTTAAACTTAAAACCTTAGGAAAGGGTTAAGGGTGCCTAATACCTTCCCTTGACCCGAATATAATAACTTACCTTGAATCTCTTAACTGCGTAGGGTTTCCTATTCGCCCTGGTAGAATAGGTGGCGACTCTAAAATCTATAATTTTAAGGGCAGGTTGCCACAATGTTAAATCCTTTTGGTCTAGGAGTAAGATCCCAAACATCATTCCTTGTAAACTGATTAAGTTCTTCTTGCCTGGAAATTATCCAGTCAGAATCCTCCAGAGCTTAATCAACAGAAGTTGGCTAAATCAAAGATACTAGACCAAATTGACATTCTGCATTGTTCTTAAGGAATTCTCTTGTTCTGATAGGATCATCCTTCTTTCCAATGATAACATCTTCTGGATGAGCAGAGTTGAGTCTAGGAGATCTTCTGATAGTTGGCTCTTCAGATATTCTGAGATTCTCTAATGAAGCAGCAACTTGATCTTTTGACACTTTGCTTCTGGGTTCTTCAGAATCTGAGTTAGAGATTTCAATATCTGCAAAATTCTCAAACTGCTTTGGCTTTTCAAGACCAAGCTTATCATCAAATCTGATATTGATTGATTCTTCCACTACAAGAGTTTCAGTATTGTATACTCTGTATCCTTTTGAGCGTTCAGAATATCCAAGTAGAAAACACTTCTGAGCTTTAGAATCAAACTTATGCAGATGATCTTTAGTGTTCAGAATATAACATACACATCCAAATGGATGGAAATAAGAAATGTTGGGCTTTCTATTCTTCCACAATTCATAGGGAGTCTTATTGAGAATAGGTCTTATAGAGATTCTATTCTGAATATAACACGTTGTGTTAATTGCTTCTGCCCAGAAATGCTTAGCCATATTGGTCTCATTAATCATGGTTCTGACCATTTCTTGTAGAGTCCTATTCTTTCGCTCCACAACTCCATTTTGCTGTGGTGTTCTAGGGCAAGAGAAATCATGGGCAATACCATTTTCTTTGAAATAAATCTCAAAGAATCTGTTCTCAAATTCGCCACCATGATCACTTCTGACCTTTATGATTTTACACTCTTCCTCAGATTGAATCTGAGTGCAGAAGTCAAAGAACACAGAATGTGACTCATCCTTGTGTTTTAAGAACTTTACCCACGTCCATCTGCTATAGTCGTCTACGATGACTAATCCATATTTCTTCCCTCTGACAGATGCTGTTTTGACTGGACCAAACAGATCAATATGCAAAAGTTCTAGCGGCC
The DNA here is from genome assembly GCF_029867415.1 of Vicia villosa. Lineage (NCBI taxonomy): Eukaryota > Viridiplantae > Streptophyta > Magnoliopsida > Fabales > Fabaceae > Vicia > Vicia villosa. Next base: position 18,272,774 of record NC_081186.1, on the reverse strand, counting down.
TAGAGGAAGAGACAACATTCTTAGATTTGAATGCAGGTTTGGAAAACTTTCCTTTCTAACATGCTTCGCAAAGAGCATCTGATTTGTATTTCATATTAGGGAGTCCTCTGACCATATTAAGTTTGTTAATCTGAGAAATCTTTCTCAAACTAGCATGACCTAATCTTCTGTGCCAGACCCACTGCTCTTAACTAACAGACATAAGGCAAGTGATCTTCTGATTCTTAAGATCTTGAAGATCAATCTTGTAAATGTTGTTCTTTCTCTTGCCTGTAAATAGGATAGAGCCATCCTTCTGACTAATAGCTTTGCGGGACTTTTAATTGAAGATTATGTCATAACCATTGTCACTTAATTGACTTATGGACAATACGTTATGAGCTAATCCATCTACTAAAAGTACATTAATTATAGAGGGAGAGTTACCCATACAAATTGTTCCAGAACCAATGATTTTTCCTTTTTGGTTCCCTTCAAACTTGACTTCACCAGCAGATTTAAGCACCAGGTCTTGGAACATAGACCTTTTTCCTGTCATGTGTTGCGAGCACCCAGAGTCTAGGTTTCATGACATGTTTTCCTTTGTCTTCTTGGCTGCCAAGGATATCTGCAACAGGAATAATCTCTTCCTTAGGTACCCACAATTTCTTGGGTCCTTTTTTGTTATTTCTCCTCAAGTTCTGATTGAACTTGGGTTTAGCATGAAAATTAACAGGAGGTACAACATGATATTCCCTATTCTGAATAGCATGATATTTTATAGTGTGTGTCACATGCTTCTTGGTGTGTGTAATGTGGAAACTCTTAGCATGTGATGTGAGCCTAATATCATGGGAGTGGCCATACTTGAATTGGTCATACAAAAGTTTGTATGTGATTTTCATATCCTCAACAAATTCAAGTTTGTATATGGTTTCACCCTCATAGCCTATGCCAACTCTCTTGTTTCCACTAACTGCATATATCATAGAGGCAAGTTGTCTTCTTCCAATACATCTAGATAGAAATTTTCTGAAACTCAAGTCATATTCCTTAAGAATATTGTTCATACTTGGAATAGACTTTTCTGAACTAGAAGATGACTCGGCATCTTTGGATAGTTTTAAAACTTTTTCTTTAAGTTCAGAATTTTCTAATTCAAGCTTCTTAGTTTTAGATGCAAAGAGCTTTCTCAGTTTTTTGTATTTGATACTAAGTTTAGCCTTGATTTCCAGAATTTCAGTTAAGCTGGAAACTAACTCATCTCTAGAAAGTTCAGAAAATACCTCTTCAGAGTCTGAGTCTGATTCTGATTCACTATCAACAGTAGCCATCAGCGCTATGTTTGCTTGCTCGTCTTCAGAGTCTGACTCTGATTCTGATGAATCTGAGTCATCCCAAGTAGCCATAAGGCCTTTCTTCTTTTGAAACTTCTTCTTGGGATTTTCCCTCTGAAGCTTTGGACACTCATTCTTGTAATGTCCTGGCTCCTTGCATTCAAAGCAATTCACCTTCTTTTTATCATATCTTCTGTGTCCAGAAGATTCTCCTCTTTCAGGCCTTTTGGAACTTCTGAAGTTCTTCAACATCCTCTGTTTGCTCTTCCAGAGTTGATTTACTCTTCTGGAGATCATAGAGAGTTCATATTCTTCTTTCTCTGATTATGACTCTTCAGAATCTTCTTCTTCAGCCTGAAAAATGTTAGTGCATTTTTTATTATTTGATTTTAAAGCAATTGACTTACCTTTCTTCTGAGGTTCATTAGCATCCAGCTCTATTTCATGACTCCTCAGGGCGCTGATCAGCTCTTCAAGAGAAACTTCATTCAGATTCTTAGCAATCTTGAATGCAGTCACCATTGGGCCCCATCTTCTGGGCAAGCTTTTGATGATCTTCTTGACATGATTAGCCTTTTTATATCCCTTGTCAAGCACTCTTAATCCAGCAGTCAGAGTCTGGAATCTTGAGAACATTGCTTCAATGTTTCCATCTTCCTCCATCTTGAAAGCTTCATACTTCTGGATTAAAGTAAGAGCTTTTGTCTCCTTGATTGGGCATTTCCTTCATGAGTCATCTTCAAGGATTCAAAGATGTCATAGGCAGTTTCTCTGTTTGTTATTTTCTCATATTCAGCATGAGAAATAGCATTCAGCAGAATAGTCCTTGACTTGTGATGATTTTTGAATTGTTTCTTTTGATCATCACTCATTTCTTGTCTTGACATCTTTACTCCACGAGCATTTACAGGATGTCTGTAACCATCCAAGACTAGATCCCATAAGTCACCATCTTGGAAAAGAAAGTAACTTTCAAGTCTATCTTTCCAATATTCAAAATTTTCACCATCAAAGACTGATGGTCTATTATAGCCATTGAAGCTACTGCTTCCATTTCCATTGTTGTGTTGTTCAGGTGTAGGAGTAGATGTAGCTGTTTCAACCATATTGACTTTGTGTTTTTCTCCCTGAATCTTTTGTCTAACACGGTTAAGTGCTTGCACTTAGAACCAGGCTCTGATACCAATTGAAGGATATAAAAACACTTAGAAAAGGGGGGGGGGGGGTTGAATAAGTGTGACTTTAAAAACTTGTAAGATAAAAACAATGAACACAATTATTTTTATCCTGGTTCGTTGTTAACGAAACTACTCCAATCCACCCTCTTAGAGTGATTTACCTCAACTGGGGATTTAATCCACTAATCTGACTGATTACAATGGTTATCCACTTAGATACCCTCTAAGTCTTCTAGAGTATACAGATCACAACTTGATCACTCTAGGAAATCACCACTTAGAAAACTTCTAAGTCTTCTAGAGTCTACTGATCACACTGATCACTCTAGGAACCTTTTACAATCAATGTAAAATAATGTTTACAAGAGTATGAATTGCTTCTTATAAAGATATAATCACAACAGTGATATTTCTCTTAAGTTCTAAGCTTAACACTCACTAAATATTACAAGAGTTTGTAAGGTTGAAGATGAAGTTTGTGAGCTTTGAATTTGATAGCATTTTGGTATTTTACGCAAGAGTTCGTTAACTGCTTCTAATCAAAACTTCTATATATATAGGCGTTTGAGAAGATGACCGTTGGGTTGCATTTAATGCATTGCGTGAATAGTACAGCTTTGCATTTAATGTTTCACACTTTTGTCAACTACCTCGAGCCATGCTTTTGATGCTTTTACTGACTTTGCCTTTTGTAGCTTCTAACGTTCCTTTTGTCAGTCAGAGATTAGACTTAATAGCCTGTCATCTAGTACTTGCTTCTGGACTCATGTTTGTGAATGATAATGTTTGAATATCAGAGTCATAGCTTGGTGGAGAGCATCTTCTTGTCTTCTGACTTTGAAGAGCTTGAGCGTGATACCATAAGAACTTCAGTGCTTCTGCTTCTGACTTTATGTTCTTCTGATGCTTCATAGTTCATGTTCTGATTCTGCTTGACCATCTTCTGATGTCTTGCTAGAGCATGTTCTGATGTATCCATCCAGAACCTTCTGAGTCAGTGCTTCTGAGCGCTGATTTGTGCATACTCTTTATATATTTCCTGAAATGGAAAATGCAAAGGATTAGAGTACCACATTTTCTTATACAAAATAAATATATAATGTTATCATCAATACATAGAATATTGATCAGAACAAATCTTGTTCTAACACAAGGTTGCAAAAAAGTTTCTCCACATTCCCTTTATCCTTATATGGGTAAAGAAAATTGGGCAGATCAGATTAAAATTAAGACGCAGGTGTGGATCAACGATGATTTCATCTTAAGAACACAATCAAACTCAAGTACACTCAAGTGCACAGTAAGTTGTTTTGTGTCACGCCAGTCTCTATCTTTTCATATCACGCGTAAAAAAATACAACGAACCATTTCAGTGGTAGAATTGCATTTAACTCTCACGTTCTCCCATTACACTTTGGCAACTCTTGGACATCCATTATCATAGGTTGGCCACGACTGCTGAAAGACTCCACCAACATCCAGAGTGTCTGGGGAGTCTTGGGGGAAACTATTCTATGTCGGTCAAAGACCCAATAAGATAAGGCCCATTTATTATGCCCAAGGTATAAATACCTTCACAAAGAGTTTTCAAGTACATAATCTCTAATCTCCACTCTCACTACAACTATCTTGAACCCTAAATTGACTTGGGCGTTGAAGTGATAACTTTGCAGGTATCCCCAACTCATTTGATCCGTCGTATCTTAGATTAGCCATGCCGATTCAAGATCGACATCGATCGACGATGTTGAAGCTTCAATCCGCCATAGTTTCCGCAATCCTCTCCATTTTTGGTTATGCGATGGAACAAATGGTAATGACCAAATTAATGTCAAATGATATCGGAAATGTTATCACATAATAATAACATTTTTTCAATAATTAAAAAAAATCTTTTTTCGGTTATTTTAAAATGTTGACTTTTTTTAAAAATGAAAAAATAAATATATGAATTTTTTTAAAAAGCATATCATTTTTATGGTTTAGTCCAATAAATATTAAATCGATCAAATCAACCTCATTTATCCACCAAACTGATTTAATCGAATCCGTCAAAAATTGAAATTTTATTGATCGAAATAACGTCTTTAAAATGAAACTACGGTATACGTCGAATATAAATTTTGAGCCCGATATCGACACAAACTGGCTAATTGAGCCTCTTTATTGAAAGGAACGCTAAGGAAGAAACTATTTTCAAAATGCTTAAGGCCTTTTGAAAATGTTTTGAAGGTGCATGCAGCTTGCGCTAGGTTACCTTCTCCTTTACCGTAAAAAGAGGTCCAAATTTAACTTGCACTAGATTACCTTCTTCTTTATCGTAAAAAGAAGTCCAAATTCACCATTACTCACTGCAACCATCGTTCTCCGATTATTTCTGATTCCACAATAGAAGAAATAAGTGTGCGTATGAAATATAACTTTTAAATAGAGACATTTTTAAAATTTTATAAGATTTGTTAAAATAAGATATAGTTGTTATGAAATTAACCAAAATAATATAAAGATGAAGGAGAGATAAATGACAGAAAGAGAAGAGAGAAATTAATCTTGTACTATCATCTTCAAGTCCACTTAGCATTACAACATAGACCATAATTATAGTACATGACTAATAAACAACCATTGACTTGAGGAATACACAAAGGTTACGAAATTAACTCATATGAGTTAAAGAATATAGAAAGTTGGGTAAATGAACATCCATATCTATTTACTATTATTCATAACACTCCCCCTTGGATGTTCATTAAGGACATGCCTCGTTAAAACCTTATTAGAAAAAACCCGGTGGGAAAAATTCTAGTGAAGGAAAAAGAGTACAATATCCTTTGAATGTGATTTATCTCGTTAAAAACCTTACCAGGAAAACCCAGTGGAACAAAACCACAGTGAAGGGAAAAAGAGTGCAAAATATATGTATTTCTCCCCCTTCATGCAGAAATTTATATGTGAGACGGAATTCTTTGTAGTAGTTGCTTAAAATTTCTTCTTGGAAGTGACTTCATGTAATGCTTATAGTTATACAGAATTTGATGAAGTCGGTGCCATGAGTTGTTTCATATATCTCCATGAAATGATTGTACCATTACATGTAAATAAATAACCTGTGTCTGATCTACCATTATTAAAATCTGACAAGTAACCTGCATCTCTAAGATAACGAAGTATATGTTTGACTCTGTTCCAATATCTTCGTGTAGGTGAATAATTGTATCTTGCTAATAGATTGACCACAAATGATATTTTAAGATGTGTATAATTATCAAGGTACATTAGTGCTCCTCAGGACCAAGCAATTTTATATCCTTTTCTCGAGGCCTGAAAGGATCTTTCTCTACATAACAGATGAGATTTTTCCATATAGAAACATTTAAACACTTTTTTATATAACCTTCCTGATGTACAGATATTCCATTGTACAAATTCTCAATTTGTAAGCATAAACATAATTTTGTTTTTCCTAGGTCATTCATCTCAAACTCTTTCTTTAAGCAATTTATAGCTTTTGGAAGCTCTTCAGGAGTTTCAATAATATTTATGTCATTCACATAGACAACTATGATTATAAATTATTTTCTACATCCTCTTATGAAAATACAAGGACAAATTGAGTTATTTGTATATCCACCCTTTAGTAAATATTCATTAAGGCAATTTTACCACATTCGTCCAGATTGTTTCAACTCATAGTGAGACTTGTTCAATTTGATGGAGTAGTTTTTTCGAGATCCAAAATTACGTGCCTCTGATATATTGAACCCTTCAAGGGGTTTCATATAAATGTCACTATTAAGTTAATCATATAGATAATTTGTTACAACACCCATCATGTGCAAATTAAGTCTTTCATGTGCTACAAGGCTTATTAACTATCGAAGAGTGCTTACATCTATTACAGGTGAATATGTCTCAACAAAATCAATTTCAGGTCTTTGCAAAAATCATTGAGCGACAAGTCGAGCTTTGTATCTCATAACTTCATTATTTTCATTTTATTTTCGCATGAAAACCCATTTATATCCAACCGATTTCACACCTTGAGGTGTTTGAACTATAGGTCCAAACATTTGTCTTTTATGATGTGAGTTTAATTCTGCTTCAATTGTATATTTCCATTTAGGCCAATCCTCACTTAGTGTACAAACTTTAATAGATGTTGGTTCATGATCCTTTTTGTCATTTATCATATTTAGCGCTATATTGTATGAAAATATCATCAATGTCGACTTCATGTCGAATCCATTGTATTCCATTATGGACATAATTTATTGAGATCTCTTTATTTTCATAAGTTTCAGGTACTTGATCAATCTCTTCTAGAGATAAAATGTTTATTATGTCTAAAGATTCTTTTAGATTTTATATATCCTCACTTGGGTCATCTTTATTCTTAGCTCCCTTTCTTGTTCGGAGACTTTTATCTTTGGAACCGATTGATCTGCCATGCTTCAGGCGTGGTTGAGACTCATTGGATTGTCCAACAGGAATATCAATTTTTATTTGAACATTTGCAGTTCGTATATATGATTTAGCCACATCCTTTTGATCAGTGAATGCATTTGGTAATTAATTTGCTAAGTTTTGCAGCTGAATAATCTTTTGAACTTCTAGTTCACATTGTTTTGTTCGAGGATCAAGATGAGATAATGACAATTCACTCCAACTGATATCTTTTTCCAGCTTCTTATTCTCTCCCCCTAATGTTGTAAAATTTGATTCATCAAAATGACAATTAGCAAAACGAGCACTGAATAAATCTCCTGATGTTGGTTCAAGGTACTTACGATAGATTGAGATTCATATCCAACATACATATTCCCATCCTCCTTTTAGGAACCATCTTATTGCGTTGTGGTAGGGATATTGGAACATACACTGCACATCCAAAAATTCTTAGATGGAAAATATTACGTTCTTTACCAAAAAATAATTATAAAGGGGAAGAGGTGTGGTAACTCGTTGGCCTGATGTGAATCAACGTGGCAGCAAGCAAAATTGCATGTCCCCAAGCAGAAATTGGAAGTTTGCATCTTATAATAAGCGGTCTTGCAATTAATTTCATATATTTAATAAATGATTCTGCAAGTCCATTTTTTGTATGAACATGTGCTACTGGGTGTTCAATGTCAATTTCAGTAGACATACAATACTCATTAAATGCTTGAGATAAAAAATTTGCAGCATTATCAAGACATATTTTCTTGATAGGATAATAGGGAAAATAAGCTCTTACTCGAATCAGTTGAACTAACAATCTCGCAAACGCCTAGTTGCAAGTTGACAACAAACAAACATGCGACCATCTAGTTGATGCATCAACTAAAACCATAAAGTATTTAAATGGTCCACGTGATGGGTGTATTGGCCCACAAATATCACCATGTATACGCATTAGAAAACGGATACATTCATTTCTAGTTTTTGTTGGTGATGGCCGAATTATCAATTTCCATTGCGAGCAAGAGTTGCATGAGAACTTATTTGAATAATTTCCTAACTCATTAATTGATGACCGCATGGATTTTCAATTATTTTTCATATTATTATATAACCATGATGGCCCAACCGATCATGCCAAATTAGAAACTTATCATTATTTGTAAACTTCAGGTTTACAATTGTTAATATGGGAACTTACTTTCCTACCATGCTTCATGCACGACTTCAATTCATTTGTAATATAAGATTATCCAACAGGAGAATCCACTTCGATTGTAATATTAGCAACTGTAATTGGTTGTATAAAATTTACAAATGAATAATATTTCAAACTTCTAATTCATATTGGTTTGTAGGGGATCAATATTTAAAATAATTTATTTGAACTTATCGTTCATGATTTCAGCTCCTTATTCTTTTATAACTCATTTTAATGTATTATATTGGAGCAATTGGAATATATGCAACACATCCAAATGTTCATTTAGATGAGAAATATTAGAATAAATAGTAAGTTAAGGGAGGGTTAAGATATAAAATCTTGGTGGCTTGATGCGAATAAATATTTAATGTACTTGATTGCATGTTCTCAAAGCATAATTTAGAAGTTATAATCTCATAAGTATCAATCATACAGCTGACTTTAGACGTCTAAACAATGGATCTTCAAGTCCATTTTTTATCATAAGAACATATGCTACAAGATTTTCAATATCAATTTTTAATAATATATGTGATACTTATCAAGAAAGTTCTGGAAAGAAAAAAATTCAAAAAATGAGATCTTTGTCTGAGAAAACAATTTCACAAACTTCTGGTCGTGGGTATACAATAAATATTTCACATGATAGTTTGGTCAATGCAATAATTAATGTCATGAAAAACTCAATTTATCTGATTTTTAATTTCCTTTAGAAACACAAAAATTTACTGGATTGAAGAAACTTTTGGTTCTTCAATATTAACTATTCGCATCATATTATATCTGAGATGACTCAAACGATTTTACTGATACATTTAAGTGTAATTTGTAAACTTCTAGTTTACAATGACACATGCTTCAATTATACTAATATAAATGTAGTACAAACTCGAGGAAAAAGCTGATAGTTGTTCTATTACAAATGTCATCCATACACTATACTTGTAAGTAAATAAAAAAGAATAATATAATCAAGATTTATATGAGAAATCTAAGCACTATTATAAAACTTTAAAATATGTAGAAACTTTAGACTATATATATATATATATATATATATATATATATATATATATATATATATATATATATATATATATATATATTTTTTTAATAGGTTGCAACATATTTTTACAAAAAAAAAAAAACTTTGTAGTGCAAAACTGTAGTCTATACAATAAAAAATAATCATACATGTTAATTATATAAACCAAGTCACTAACTATTGACATAAGAGACTAATTCTATTATTTGACTAGTACTAATGGATATGGAGAGTGAGGTTACCCTGTTAGTAGCAATAAAATTCTGGCTCCCTCTCTATATCCGACTCTTACGGTCACAAAACTAACCTTTTATTTTCTCCTCTAGTAATCAATGTCTCAGTTCTCTTATTAAAATATCAATATTTAGAAATAATAAGATATAAAGAAATTGTATCAACAAGACTTTGTGTAATATGAGGTATTACAATTGAGGATACAAATTAAACATTGATCATCCTAATTTTGGAGCATCAAGAACTATATCTAATTTGTGTAATGGTTGACAATATATTCAAAACCAATATAATAATATCTCATGATAAAACACTTTAATCATACACATGCATATGAACATATTATCATATAATTATCAAAATCATACAAAATCATATCACTAAAATTATATCATCATATAATTAATTTGTTTTACTATCTTTCAGGGATGCTCGATAAGTTCTTCAAGAACTATATAAATAATTTGTTTTGTTATCCTTCAGGGATGCTTGATAAATTTTTCAGGATCTATATGAATAATTTGTTATTGTTCGGGATGAGTCAGAATAGATGACCAGCAGCGACGACGTGATCTTCGGTGATGGTTGAGTAGAAAAGGGATTGTACCTGTAAAATACTCTGATGTCAAAATAAGAAAGAGAACAAACGTACAATTGAAAGTATGAGGTTTTGGGTAAAGTTTGAATTACCTTGACCTCTAGGTGTAGAGGGCTATTTATAGTATTCTCTTTGGCGTTTCCAAGGCCCAAAATATAGGAGATAGTTGACCAAGTCTTCGTAAGTCTGGGCAGGCTGAACTAGCCATTGGCGGGGATGAGAGAGTTAACATGCTCGGATGGTCCCTTATTGAGGGAAGGGCTATGTTCAACGTGTTCGGTCAAAGGGTGAAAGAGGACATGTGGTCCCTTTTGGCTTGAGTAAGTGGGCCAAAGCTTATTGGACCGTTTTCATGCTTATGAGTGGATTGAGCCAATTCTGATGATTGGGCTAGTCCAGGACAGTTATAAACAATGATCTAAAAAATATAACCATCCTTCTAGGATGCGTTAAAATCATTTGTGTCATTCTTCTAGAATGACAATCTTTTATGAGCATATTGTAACGGTGCTAAAAATTGACAGAAAATTGGAAACAAATGAGGAAGATAATATGGGAACTTTAATCAAATAGTTGGGCTACAATAACAATTCAGATGTGAAAAGAAAGCTTAAGAGAGAAGAATTAAAACTTTACTCATCACATACATACTACCTATCACTAATTCAATATAAATAGCAGATTCAGTCCTTCACATATTCTTCCCACATGTTGTGCGGTTTGCGTGGCCTCATTCCTACGCGCCGTCCCGTTATTTTCGTGTTATTGTTAGCCATATCTCTTTCTTTTATATTTAGTGGGTCCCCCAACCAATTTGGTGACTCATAAGCTGCTTCTAGAATCTCTTTCTCTTTTGGCTTCATTACAATACCATCCCCATTAAAAGCAACATTGTCCTCAAGGTTGAAAGAGGGAAACTTCTGTTGCAAGTCATTGATTTCTTCCCAAGAAGCCTCTGATACATCATGTTGATCCCATTGGATTAGGACTTGGTGAATTGTTTGGTTTCCTCTAATGACTGTTCTAGCTTGCAACACTTCAATAGGATTTATAATAGGGTCGCTGTCAGACATTGTTAACGGTAGCGACATGTATTGCTCTTGGAGAGTTCCTTTGAATGGTTTAAGCTGAGAGACATGGAAAACATGATGTATTTTAGCATGATTTGACAATTTTAGTTTGTAAGCAACATAACCCACACGAGCTATGACCTCAAAGGGTCCAAAATAACACATTCCTAACTTTTGATTCTTTCTCATGGCCCCAGACTGTTGTCTTATGGTTGAAGTTTCACTAACACTAGCTCTCCCTCTTGAAAAGTCACATCCCTTCTGTGCTTGTCTGCTTGTTTCTTCATATATTGCTGAGCCTTTGCTAAATTTTCTTTCAATTGTTGTAAAATTCCATCTCTCTCCATCAACTCTGCTTGGAGTGTTGGAGAGTCACTAGCTTGAGGTTCATACCTTACTAATGCCGGCGGTTCTCTCCCATACAGAGCCTTAAAGGGCGTCATGCCAATTTTGGTTTGTAAGGATGTGTTGTACCAATATTCTAACCACGACAAAGCCTTGTACCATAACTTAGGATTGCGAAACGTGAAGCACCTAAGAAATAGTTCCACTGCCTTATTCAGCACCTCAGATTGCCCATCAGATTGGGGATGATAAGCGGAAGACATTGCCAAAATCGTACCTTCTAGCTTGAATAAATGTTGCCAAAAGGAACTTGTAAACACTTTATCCCTGTCAGATCTAATGGATTTGGGCATTCCATGTAATTTGACAATATTGTGCATAAAGATTTCAGCAATTGACTTACCAGTGTAATCCGTTTTCATCGGGAGGAAATGAGCATACTTTGATAATCTATCAATGACCACCAAGATCGTAGTATAGCCGTAGGATAAAGGAAGCCATGTGATAAAGTCCATAGCCACGTCTTCCCATACTTGTAATGGTATTGGCAGTGGTTGTAGTAACCTTGCAGGTAATGTGTTAGAGGTTTTAGCTTATTGACACACTATACAACTTTGCACATATTGATAAATTTCCTTCTTCATATCTGGCCAATAGAATTGGGACTTGATTTTAGCCATAGTTCTAGTAAAACCAGGATGACCTCCAAGTGGAGATGTATGGAATTCATATAAGACTTGCTGCACCAAATCATTGTGTTGCGGAATCACAATTCTCTGCTTCTGATATAACAGTCCATCTCAGAAGATATATTGGAGATATGAATTAACTTGGCCACTACACTTTTGTATAATATCACTCCATTGGGTATCACCTTTCAACACTTCTTTCACTTGCTGAATGAATCGACACAGAGGCTCTGACCAAGACAAGGTCATTAGGCTAGACAATGCATCCGCTGCAAGATTCTCTTTGCTAGGTTTATACTCTATAACAAAATCATAGCCCAAAAACTTATGTAACCACTGCTGCTGTTCCGGTGTCTATAGTGATTGGTCCATCAAACTTCGCAAACTCTTTTGATCGGTTCGAATAATGAACCGATGACCCATTAAATAGTGTTGGAATTTGGCTATAGCTTTAGATATGGAAAGCATTTCTCTAAAATAAGCAATGGGGTGACCATCTTGGTTCAGCACTGCACCAACTCCTACCCCTGACGTATCTGTTTCCAAAATGAAGGGTTTATTGAAATCGGGTAAGGCTAAAACAGGAGCAAAAATCATTGCATTTTCAACTGGTGGAATGCCATCTCAGCTTGGTCATTCCACACATAACTCTCTTTTTTTAGTAATTCAGTCAACGGTGCTGCTAACTTTGCATATGATTTTATAAATCTCCAATAGCACCCTGTGAGCCCTAAAAAGCCTCTTAATTGCTTTATATTCTTAGGTATTGGCCAAACCTACACAACTTGTACTTTATATTTGTCCATTGCCACTCCTTGACCAATAACTCTGTGTCCCAAGTACTCAATTTCTGAAACTCCAAATGAACACTTAGATAACTTGACAAATAGAGTATTGTCATGAAGTATTTTTAAGACTACATCTAAGTGGTTCAAGTGTGCTTGCCAAGTAGCGTTGTATATGAGGATGCCATCAAAGAAAACCAAGACATATTTTCTCAAGGCATGTTGAAAAATATGATTCATTAAGCTTTGAAACGTAGTTGGAGCGTTGGTTAGTCGAAAGGGCATAACCAACCACTCATAATGTCCTTGATGTGTTCTAAAAGTTGTTTTATACCTGTCCTCTAGATGTAACAGTATTTGATGATAGCCGGACTTAAGATCCAACTTTGAAAAATAATTAGCCCCAAATAACTCGTCCAATAGCTCCTCTACTGTAGGAATGGGAAATGAATCCTTAACATTGATAGTATTTAGTGCCCTGTAATCTGTGCAAAACCTCCAGGTACCATCTTTCTTTTTCACCAATATGATTGGTGATGAAAATGGTCTCGTACTTGGTTGTATGATGCCTTGCTGCAACATTTCATGGACCATTTGCTCAATTTGTGTCTTCTGGCTATGAGGATATCGATATGGTTTAACTTTGACAGGATTTGAGCCCTCCATTAAAGGAATATGATGGTTATGTGACCTATCTAGCGGTAACGCAACCGATGTGTTAAATACCGCTCTGTATGTATGCAATAACATAGCAATCTCAGGTTCAATCTCTGTAGGCAGATCCTTGAGCAAGTCTTCAGTAACATTTGCTTTGAGCCATTGAATCGTAAAACATTCTGCTATCGCATAAGTGTTATGCAATCTCTTAAAATGTTGGAGTTGAGCAGCTGCATGTCTAGGAATTTTCTCACCTTCTAATGTAACAAACTTTCCATTTAGAAAGAATTTCAGTGTCAGCGAAGCATAGTCAGCTACATGTGGCCCAAGTGTTGCTAGCCAAGATGCACCCAAAATCATATCTGCCCCAGCCACAGGTAACAAAAACACCGGTACCTTCAGCTCATTGCCTTATATCTTAATTGACAAGTTCGAAATTACCCCTTCTGCATTCATAATTTCTCCATTGCCAACCAAAACTATGAACACCACACTGGGTTCTATGGGTAATTTCAGAAACTTAGCTATTCTTGGCTGCAAAAAAATGTCTGAACTACCTCCATCAATCAACACTTGCACCTTAATGTTCTCAATTAACCCAGAAAATCTTAGCACACCCAGATGCGAATCTCCTTTCATTGCATTTAATGACAAATGATGCTATGGCTGGCTGGTGCTAAAACTTTTTGTGGTTAAATCAGGTAATTTAAGGTTATCCTCACTGAGTTGGTCATCCTCAATATCATCATAATGTAATAGCATAAGTTGTATGTTCGGACATTTGTGAGTAAATGAGAATTTGTCATTGCACCAATAATAGAGGCCTTTGTCCCTTCTGAGTTGCATCTCTGCAGGGAAATTGCGTTTGGTGTTGGGGTTCTTTTGGAATTGGCTCATAGGTCTAGTGGGGTGTGTGTTGAGGATGGGGGTTGTGTTTCTTTGGTTAATTTCTAGTTTGGATGAATTGAAGGGTGGTTTAGTATATGCAGATGGGTTGGCTCTTTGTGGTTTGTTAGTTTGAGTGTATTTTTCCTCATAGACTTTGGCTAGAAATATAACTTTCACAATGGAGGTGGTGTGTGAATTAACACATCACGACGAATCTCGGTATTGAGGCTGTAACACCCCATATTTTCTAATTTTAATTTAATCGGAAATTAAATTATTATTTAGAATTATTTAGTATTTTCGTTAAATTAATTTGGTGGAATAAAGTTGAAGTGTTATTTTATTAATGAGCTTAAAAATAACTTTGGGTTTAATTTGAGTTGTTGTGAAGTAAGCAGGGGGTATGTCACTTAGGCCCAATTAAGTTATTTAAGTGGTTAAATAAAATAACTTTACTATGTTGGATTTAAAATTGGAAGAAGGAAGAGCTATCATAACACAAAGCGGAATAGGGTTTGGAGGAGAGGTGAAGAAGAGAGCCTTGGCGGAAGAGAAAAGATAGAGGGAGTCCAATTTTCGCAGCAAGTTTCTGCAGTGAGACACCTTAGAAAAACGAACGTTTCTCCCAATCCAACCGTTGGATCGTCGCGGTTTTTGAACACAATGTTCCAGACTTGTAGAGGTAACTTCTGACCGGAGCGATTTTAGTTTTGATGATTTTAAGTCCGTCTGACAAAGCAATTTCCGAACAGGTTTTTGGTGCGTCTCTGCACGTTGTTAGAAAAGATTTTCGGAGAAAGTTGGAAGCGGCGGCATAAGCTATGGCAACCGGGAGAGTAGAGCAATCTCATATCCAGGTAAGGGGGGATTCATTTCGGTTAATGATTATTATGTAATCGATAGTGATAGAATTGTTTAGGATTATTAGTTGAGTCAATTAGATGTATGATGAATGAATAGAAACGTTAGGTTTTGATGATTGTGATGAATTTGATGAATTGAAACATGATTAATGCATGATATATGATGAATATTGCATGTTTTCATGACTGACTGTGATTATGGGTCGATTGGGGATGTTTTGGTTGGATTTTGAGGACATTATGAATGTCTGATCACAAAGGCGATTTTCTGCATAATCGCGATCTCGCTGAGCGAGATGTGCGTCGCTGAGCGAGCCTTGGGTCGAAGACGCCACTGTTTCAGGTCGCTTGAAGCGCGCTTGAGCTTCGCTAAGCGAGATTGGCTGAACAAAACTTTGTTATTTCTTTAATAACTTGATGTTTTGATGAATGAAATGTGTAGTAACTTGATTGTTGCTTAGTACTCGATTAAATTGATTAATGAGTGGTGATATTGTATACATGTGATGAGTATAACAATGAATTGAATTATTATTTTGACAAATGCATGGTTATTTGAATGATGTTGAAAACATATACATACTTATTCGGTGATGTGGTGATGAGATGAGTTGTTCATCGCGATTTGGTGATGTTTTAAGTATGATATGTGTGTACATTCATTCATATGCATTCGATGATGGATCCCGGTGATGTTTGGATCAAATGGTGGACATAATTCCCATTGTGCGGAATTTGTGTCGGTGGACTATATCTCGATGATGAGTAGATCAGTTGGATGGGTTCATCCCATGATTGGTACCACATGCATTAGCTTTAGTTCATTCTTATGCGTTATGATATATTATGGCTTGAATGAATTGTGTTGTGATTGATGATGTATTTGGTATGTTTGACGGATGTGATTTGTTGGAATGATCGTATACATGTAGGATTGAGTGATTAATAATTCCTTACCGTTTTATTGCTTACGACTATATAATACTCGTTAATTGTGAATGAGACTCACCCTTACATGTTGTTTTTCAGATTGAGGAGTAGCGGCTTAGCTTATTTGGTGAGGATAGCTCTTAGAGTTCATCCATGAGTCGTGTCGGTCGTGCTCTGATTGTAACACTGGGGAACGCTAGTTTAGAATTGAATTACTTTACTTTGGTTTTGTCGTTTTGGACTTGTTTTGGATGAATTTTGCATTGATGAAGAATATGCAACTTTATGAATTTAATTCCGCTGTGTTGAACATGAGTGGTTAATATTGAAAATTGTTCCTCGTGTGGCATGACAATTGACATTGGTGTTTTGTTTAAATTAATTGTGATACCCTTGTATTTCATGTTTACTCTGAATTATTCTTTTTATTTCCGCGGGATTTAGAAGGGTATTACAGAGGCCACTTATGAAGCAATCAATTAGGGCGTCATTACTTAAACCATAAACTCTATTAGCTAATGCTATAAACTGGAGATAATATTCAGAAACAGTTCCTGTTTGATTCAATTTAAACAAGGTAGCACGAGGGCATTCATATATGGATGGACCATAATCCAATTCTAAAGCACGAGTAAATTCTATCCAAGAATGAAACGGATTAGAATGTTGCACCATTTTAAACCAAGGAACCACATCTTTATCAAGACGCACAGATGCAATAGTTAACCTATCATGATCAGGTGTATCATAGTACCCAAAAAACTGCTCAGCACGAAAGATCCATTCATGTACGTTAGTGCCGTCAAAACGAGGAAACTCGAGTTTGATATTTCTCACCTGAAACTGAGGTATGTTGTTGAGTTATGTACCATGGCATTGCTTCGACGGTGTTTGTTGGATGAGGATGTCAAGCACTGTGTGAATCTCATCAAACCTTGATGCGTTACCAGCTTCTAGTCTTTCCATACGCTCAAGGATTTCAGTCTGAAATAACCTCATCTCTTATGTATTCCACTTGATATCATCTCGCATCTCTCTGTATTGTTAAGCGGCCATGGTTGATGAAAGCACCAATGTAACAATGCTAAAAATTGACAGAAAATTAGAAACAAATGAGGAAGATAATATGGGAACTTTAATCAAACAATTGAGCTACAATAACAATTCAGATATGAAAAGAAAGCTTAAGGGAGAAGAATAACAACTTTACTCATCACATACATACTACCTATCACTAATTCAATATAAATAGCAGATTCAGTCCTTCACATATTCCTCCCACATGCTGTGCGGTTTGCGTGGCCTCATTCCTACACGTCGTCCCATTATTTCCGCGTTATTGTTAGCCATATCTCTTTCCTGTATATTTGGTGGGTCCCCCAACCGATTTGCTGACTCATAAGCTGCTTCTAGAATCTCTTTCTCTTTTGGCTTCATTACACATATTACAAATTATAAACTTTTAGCATATGACCAATAAACAATCATTAACTTAAGGAATATACAACGGTTAGGAAATTAACTCACATGAATTAAAGAATATAGAAAGTTGAATAAATGAACATCCCTATCTATTTACTATTATTCATAACAGTAATGAGATATTTACTAATCACTAAGTGGATCCCTTTTGGTGCTAAGTCTCGAAATGAGTACCCTAACCCCAACGTTGAAGGATAAACTTACAACCAAGGGACTTCTCAAAAAACTGGCTAAGTGGATACCTAACTCCAATGCAAAAAAGTGCAAGGTATAAACTGGCTAAGTGGATACCTAACTCCAATGCAAAAAAAGTGCAAGGTATTATAGCAATAACACTCTTGCACATTACCTGTCTCACTAGACTTAAATTACATAACATATAGTAACTGAATATCACATTTATCTAATAAATCAAATCTGAATAAATTATTAGTTTTTTCAATATATAAGTTCTATAAAAAATTCTTCTTTCTACGTTATTAATTATTTATACTTATTATAATTATTAAATTTATTTATTAATTATTCATTTTTTAATTTTATTTACCGATTTAATTCAATATTATATCTAATTCAAAATTTTAAATTTAGTCGAAAACAATAGAATTTTAAATCATAATTTTTATACATTCTTCTATTCCTCTTATATTATTTTCAAATATTAAAAAAAATAATTATAAATATATTATAAGAGAAAAAAGGTTTAATAAGTTATATCAATCTCACTAAAAAAATTCTTAATAAATTTATTATATAAATATAATAAATTTTTATTGAAATTCCAAATATTATTGATTTAATGATATGATATGATTTTTTAATGTTAATTATAAAAGTAACTATATTTATGTTATATTGAAAATTTACATAGAAAGTAATTTCTTTTTTACATTTTTAATTAAAAACTAAATTAAATATTAAAATAGAATCTTCAGTAAATCACAATTTACCATTGTATAATTGTAAAGTTGAATTTATAAGAGGTTAGGGTAAAAGTTAAAGGTTTTGTCATCAAGTGGTTCGAGCCCCTTCTTGATCGTATTTGTAGAGATGAACTGTAGTTCTCCCTATCAAACTATCGAACGGTTAAAAGTTAAAGATTTTTAATAATTTAACTGACAGAGTAAAACAAAGGGTAACATAATAAGGGTAGTATGGAGAATCTGTTACTCATGGGAGTTGAGCAATCCTTTAATCATCATCCAATTGAAATTCAACCTCAACTGAACGGATAAGAGAAAGAGAGCCCTCTCACCAGAGAGAAAGAGAACGAGAGAGAGAGAGACATGGCTTCACTTTCATGCTCATTGCTGAACCTTCCCTCCCAAATGAGAAGCCTTACCCTAACTTCATCTTCTTCCACTTCAAATTCCCTTTCTCTATCTTTCTCCCGGAACATTTCTCACACCGTCTTTCAACAAGGTTTCTTCTATAACCGTTTCTCTTTTCCTCTCTATACTGCAATTTTCTGAGTCTCGCTGTGTTTGTTTCTCAGGTAGGTTGTGGTTGAGTACCGTACAGAGGCGCGGCGTTGTAGTTTGCGAGGCGGCTCCCGAAAAGGTTGATTCCGCACTTAAGAGAGCTCGACAAGCCGAGAAACGTCGCATTTATAACAAAGCTCGTAAATCTGAGATAAGAACACGTACCAAGAAGGTACCATAACACTAACATCTCTTAAATTGTTACGATTTTCTTTTTGAATAATAGCATAGCATTTGCAATGAAATGAATTGGGATTAATTTTGTATGCTAACTAACACTGACACCAGAAATAATTTGAAAAATTAAACGACAGGACAAATATTGGTGCCAATGCCATGTCCGTGGCTGACACTGACACGGACACACATTTTTCAGAGATATTGGTGCTACAAAGTTTAAAATTGAAATGTCGGTGGATACTTTGTATCTATAATATGGTTGTAAAAAAATCGAACGGTCTCTTTTGAGAATGATATGTAATTTGTGTCTGAGAAGGGTTTCATTAACTTAAGGGAGGAAAAGAAACAATGCATTTGAGTGTGTAGAGGAGAGAGGAAGAGAGATGGACAAGTGTGACTATAATGGAGAAATAGTGATGAGAAACAAAGGCGAATAAAGAGAGAGGTAGAGAGAATGGCGGGTGATTTGCCCTTGCTAAAGTTAGAGATATTCCTCATACTGGCCACCAAATTTCATCTTGAAAACAGGATACTATAGAGTGATGTTAATTACAATCAACTATAATATACAACTCATATAACTAACTTGCTTTGGGAAATATGAATTGATTGATAGTATGTAAGAGAAAGGAAAAAGAGAAACAGATGATGATATGATAAAGTATGTATGGGATAGTGGGAGAGAAAATGAAAAGTGTTATGCCCAAGTAGCATTTCCTTTTTGTTCCAACTTGCTGTACCAAACCCTGGCACTGATTTGGTTTCCTATCAAAATTTTCTATATAATAATATGTTTTCGCAGGTTATTAGAGTTGACTGAATGCCATTGAGTATCTCTTTTTATACTCAGAAGTTATATGGGTGTTCATTGAGCACCCATATAATATTCTGTCTCATTGACAAGATTGTGCCATTGAAAATAAGTGGTTGTAGATTGCAACACCAAATGGTATTCAATATCCTCTTATTCTTATCCCTATCTGCTGTTTGCATAATTCTCTTGCAAGGTGTTAGGGTGGATGACATGATTGTTCTTATTTGTTCCTTCTTTGGAGTCATTTATTTAAGCTGAAGTATAGCATAGGCTTGCTGTCTAGCGCACATCCAAGTCAATAAAAACATGTTTTTTTTTTTTTAATTGAACACTTGCGGAGGAATTTCCAAGAAGAGTGGATTGAAAATTTTCATACCATGCCCGAGGAGCATGTCCCAGATCATACCCTATAAAGAGCATTTGAATGCAAACACTTGGAGAGGATGAAAATAGTCCTTGAGGATAAATCATGTAAATATTTTCTTCAAGGTCCCCATAAAAAAAGCATTCTTCACATATATTTGATGAAGGGACCAGCCTGCAGAGGCATCAATAGAAAAAATATAACCAAGTAAATTGACTATAGTCATCAATAAATGTTACAAAATATTTATAGGAAACTTATAATAACAGATTCCTTTATCGACGCATGTCACACGATTGTCGGCAGAATATCCAAAGTGCCCGTACTTCATAGTCTTCGTAGTTCTGATACTATAGTCTGACACGTTGATATAAAATACTATAGTCTGATACTGTAGTTCTGTTTTTCTAGGTCAAATTATATTACAATTAATACAAAAGTAGTCCACTTTTAACATAACAAGACTCCATAAACGATATGAATCCTGACATTGTAGTTGATGTTATAATATCATTGCAAGTGTTACATTGATTATACTAATCAAAACTCAAGTTCACATGCATTGTCATTCAAAATACAACTCCTTATTATCCATACAACCCACCCAACTTGTAGTTTTATTTACAGGGGCAATTTTTTTAATTAACTCATAATTAATGATCTGTAGGTTTTGGAAGCACTGGATTTGCTCAGAAAGAAATCTGATGCACAAGCGGAAGAAATCCTCTCAATTGAGAAGATGATTGGAGAGGCATACTCTATAATTGACAAAGCAGTGAAAGTGGGCACACTGCATAGAAACACCGGAGCAAATCGCAAGTCTCGGCTGGCCAGAAGAAAGAGGGCAATAGAAATTCATCATGGTTGGTATGCTCCTGTCCCTCAAGAAAGTGCCTGAAACAATCCCTAGTGAGAACTTAATACATATTTCTCTCACTGCTCAAATCCTGTATTTTAGTTTTTTTTGACTTCAGTTCAATTTGATTTAGTATGCCATCATCATGTAGAGACTCCATTTGATGTTAACAGCATCTTCGAAATTAGCCACCGTTGTAAGTTGTATTTTTCCCTTATTGTTATATTGCTTAAATTGCCTCCTTGACTTAATAATAGTTGATCTGTGATTAAAATTTGATTGTTATTATAATCTTGCTCATGATTGTAGCGTCTCAAATAAGTCATGCCTTAACACACTCCCTCTTGAGCTACATTTGCAAATAAGGTATCATAGCATGATCCTCATTTTTGTATGATGTACAATTTCGGATGTGCATCTTCTTGGTTATCACCTCAGCAATCTCATTAAACATAATTTCCTCTATATTTTACCATTTCAGCTTTGGCGTTGATCTGCCAATCTATGTGTTGTTTCTCATTTCTTTTGTAAATCCAATCTGTGTTGTTTCTCATTTCTTTTGTAAATCACGTTTTGCCACCATAACTTAAAATCTGCCTCAATTCTCACTCCTAGTTATTGCACACAATAAAAAAGATTCTCTTTTCTTCCAATCTACTCCTCAACCTCTGTAGTCTAACCAGGCACGATTTGCACTCCATACTGTCACCTGTTGCACATCACGTAGTGGGTGCTAAGACAAATTTTAAAATGAAAAATTTGAAGTTAATACTATTGAGGCTAAGACCATATTGCCTACCATTGTAGCCGGCCGGCCCTGTCACCGGCGTCAAGGATCTCACATGTGCCTTCCATGATTATCATATTTTAAAACTTAGTAGGATCTTTTAGAAGGATTATATCCATTTCATTAAGGAGCAAAATTAGCAACACCTTGAAGCACTCAAAGAACTGGAGATTAATGTTTCGGTGCACGATGAGCTAAGGTGTGGAGCTCAATTGACATTTGTTATTTGAGTTATTTTATGATGACATCTTTCTATCTTGTGTGAAAAATGGGTTGAAAACTGTTACGGTATATTAGTTAAATTTTTGTCAAATTTCAAAAGAATGCCATAGTTGAGTAGTTTTGGACAACAATTATTTGGATTTACTTTCACTTCCAATTGGTGGGAGTAATCCTAAGTATATTTCTGGATGGGGAACACTAATTTTTTGTGTGGAAGTATACTTCTCAAGTTACTTTTGGGAGTGGGAAACTGGCGACTGGTCCTATCTAAGAGATAATCATCCCAGGAATGCAAAAGAACCTGTGATTATTGTTCAAATTTAAATGATCATTTGTAAGATTTCGATTTTATTTAACGTTATTAATTTGTTACAAGACACTTTGAAAAAAAATTGTACCAATGAATATTAATGCTATTTTTTCTATTATATCCTTAAATATTTATTAATTTTTTTTCAATTATATAAATTTATTTTTTTAATATTATTAATGAAAAATAATTTTATAAAATTCATCATGATTTCTCTTTTACATACAACAATAATTTTTTTAACATTGATAAGTCGAAGTATAAAACTTGCTACATATTGTTTTGCCTATAAGAATGAGGTTGAGGATTATGAAAGAGTAACAAGATAATCTCATTTTTCAATCAAAGTAGGGTTAGACAAGCAAAATTGTAGCCGAATAGGATATATTCCAGTCTTTCTGAAATTTACTAGAATGTGTTGTGATATAATTCAAGTTGTAGTTCAAGTCCAAGTTAGTTAGGGTTAGGGTTTGTTATGTTAGTTAATTAGTATACAAGTCACTTAGTTGTATATAAATACATATTGTAATCCAGATTCAATTGTCACATTCAATAATAACAATCCCTATACATCTCTCTTTCTCTCCCCCTCTCTCTCTCTCCACTAAAATTACCTCACACACTAACAAATTAGTATCTAGAGCTTTCGTTTAGTTTCTTGACCATGTTTTCAAGAACTGCACGTCGGTGGTCGTGTTTTCAGGAACCGTGAATCAGTTTTGCTGCAGAGATGAATGGTGGCAACAATATTCCCAATTCTCTTCTGAATCTTGACGACAAGAAACCCTTCAAGTTGTCATCAATGGCGTTCTTGAACTTGCTGATATTGCAACTGATGCTCAGAAAGTCAGTCACAAGGATGCCAAGAAGAAAGACTGCAAGGCTGCATTTTGTATGCAGTCGACGGTAGATGCGGCAAATTTTGATCGGATTTCTAATGCTGAATGGGTGAAGGAGGCATGGAATATTCTTGTTATTTATTATGAAGGAGGTGAGAAGGTTAAAGCTTTCAAGTTGCTGTCACTGTGAAGGCAATATGGATTACTGTAAATGAGAGAATAGGAAAAGATTGTAGGCTATGTCTTGAAGGTGCATAATCTTGTCCATCTCATGAAAGGTTGTGGTGAAAACCCTAACTGATAAGATGATAGTTGAGAAGGTAATGTTTATATTGACCTCTCACTTTGATCACGTTATAATAGCTATTCAAGAATCCAACAATCTTGAAACCTTAAAATAGGAAGATTTGGTTGGTTTGTAGAGGCACATGAGATGAGAATTATCGAAAGGAAATGGGTTCAAGATTTGATACAAACATTGCATGCTCAGACATGGAAGAAGCATGATGGTTCCAACAAGTTCAAAGGCAAAGGAGACAAGACTTAGTGAAGGATAGAAAAACACTTAGAAAAGGGGGGGGGGTTGAATAAGTGTGACTTTAAAAACTTGTAAGATAAAAACAATGAACACAATTATTTTTATCCTGGTTCGTTGTTAACGAAACTACTTCAGTCCACCCCCTTAGAGTGATTTACCTCAACTGAGGATTTAATCCACTAATCTGACTGATTACAATGGTTATCCACTTAGATACCCTCTAAGTCTTCTAGAGTATACATATCACAACTTGATCACTCTAGGAATTCACCACTTAGAAAACTTCTAAGTCTTCTAGAGTCCACTGATCACTCTAGGAACCTTTTACAATCAATGTA
Organism: Vicia villosa; assembly: GCF_029867415.1. NCBI lineage: Eukaryota > Viridiplantae > Streptophyta > Magnoliopsida > Fabales > Fabaceae > Vicia > Vicia villosa. The sequence continues at coordinate 18,248,321 of NC_081186.1, read as the reverse complement.
AAATGATGTTTACAAGAGTATGAATTGCTTCTTATAAAGCTATAATCACAACAGTGATATTTCTATTAAGTTCTAAGCTTAACACTCACTAAATATTACAAGAGTTTGTAAGGTTGAAGATGGAGTTCGTGAGCTTTGAATTTGACAGTGTTTTGGTATTTTATGCAAGAGTTCGTTAGCTGCTTCTGACCAGAACTTCTATATATATAGGCGTTTGAGAAGATGACTATTGGGTTGCATTTAATGCATTGCGTGAATAGTGTGGTGTTGTTTTTTTACCTCCCCGTTTCACTTGGGAGGACGACACGCTAAACCCTTCACGTGAAATTTGGAAGGAGAATGCGCCCGGGGCGGGATGAATTTTGTTTCAGTTCTTCCTACGATATCATACGAACTTTTTAATTATCCTACGAGTAGGAAAGGGGAAAAAGATCTCAAATAAACCCTAGGAGTTTGCTAAGTGTGGGGATTCACCTATACTAGAAATTCTAGAGTCCGGGAGGTCGGATATACATAGGGAAGAGTTTAAGCACCCTACATATCCGTAGTACTCTACGGGAACCTTCTCTGTGTCTATGTGTTTGTGTTTGTTGCTGATGATTGGGAAAGTTTCTCCTTTGTGTTAGGAGAAGGAATTGAATTGAATTAAAAAGACAGACAGACTGACTATTTTTGGTATATTATTAGCTCGCTGAGATTCCTTGTGAACCTCATGCCTACATATCCCTAATGGAAGTCAGAGCTTTTTGTAGTTCGGAGAACTAATTAGGGAAATTAATGATTTTTGTGCCTTGCTTGAAGCTCAAGGTTGAAGCTTGGATTAAATCTCTGTTTACAGTAAAGAGACATGAAATCATCTTTACAGAGAGGTATTTCTACTATTCCACCACAAACATTTTTAAAGTGACAGAAAAGCTGAAATTTGTTTCATTAAGAGAGGGAGCCTACTTGGTTGATCAAGTATGACAGCCACATGCCTCTTGAATGAAAGATTCTCGACCAAATTAGGGAAAGTTGTACAAGTCTGGGTGTGTTGCCAAAGCATGCCTTTCACGAGTCCTAAATGGGAGAATGTTTGAAATGATTGTTTGTTTGAAATGATTGTTTTGTTTGAAATGATTGTTTGTTTGTGGTGAGATAGGAGAAATACCTACCTATGAAGATGAGCAATGTCTATCTTCTGTTTGAAAGATTTGATTTTTAGCTTGCTTGAATGAGGCCCAAGCTTGAGGCTTTTTGATTGGTTGATTAATTATTGACTCTGGGAGATGACTCCACTGGAAATTAACTTTTGAATGATTTGTGTTCTGTATGAAGCCCAGAATTGAGGCTGACTCTAGTTGGAGAGTGTTTCATTTTGTTTTATGATTGAAAGGTTTTTTAGTGTTCTGTATAAAGCCCAGACTTGTGGCTGACTCTACCTAGGGAGACTCTATTTTTGTGCCTTGTATGAAGCCCAAGGTTGTGGGTGACTCTTAGCTGAGGAAGTTATTATTTTCTGCTTTGTATGAAGCCCAAGGTTATGGCTGATTGTGGAGGAAACTGAGTATGGATGACTGTATGGGGAAAAGATCCTAGAGGTTAGGAATCTTTGACACAGGAAATGTGGTTTATCTGCCTTGTACAAAGCCCAAGGTTGTGGCTACTTGATGATGAAGGACTCACTGGGGAGACTCTATTATCTGCCTTGTACAAAGCCCAAGGTTGTGGCTGATTCTCTAGGGGATACCTATGATAGGGTTTTGACTCTAAGAGGAGTATGTGCCTTGTACAAAGACCAAGGTTGAGGCTGACTTTTATTAATGGGGAAAGATCTACCAGTGTGGGATCTTTTGACTTAGAGGGATCTTTTGACTTAGAGGGGATTTTTGTTGAGGATTATCCTAAGGGTTGACTCTACTGCGGATTGTGCTTTTGTTGAATGAAAAACTCAGGTTGAAAGATTGACTCTTACTAGAGGATTTATTTAGATGATTGACCTAAATTAGACTCTATCGGGGAATTGGTTTTTATTGACTGAGATGGACTTTAAGTGAGATTTATCTTTTTAAGAATTGAATTTTTGGAAGCTAACCTTTTCCAGGGAAATATGACTTTAGAGGACTGATTTTGGAGGCTAACCCTTTCCAGGGGTTTTACTCTGCTGGAGAGTTTGTCTTTTGAAAGTTTTTGGAAGCTAACCCTTTCCAGGGAATTATGATTTAAAGGAGTGATTTTTGGAGGCTGACCCTTTCCAGGGATTTATGATTATGGCAGAATGATTATCTAGTTGAGACTTCTTGTTTAAAGCCTAAGATTAAGGCTGACACTGACTAAGGATCATAGACTGTGCTAAGGAAGAAAATTAATGAAGATAAGGGTGACAGAGATTGTCGATGTCTCTCATTCCAAAAGGTGAACTCAATGTGAGATTGAGACATTCTTAGCTTGTTTAAAGTCTGGTTTAAGGAATGGAAGAAACTCACCAGGGTTGGCTAAAAGGGGTGACTAAAGACCTGTTCCTATGTTTATAAGAAACCTGATGGGTCATTGTATACAAGCTCAAGAGGAAGCTGGGAATGCTTTTAAGAAGCCTGTGGGTCCTTGTAAAAAGCCCAAGAGGAGGCTAATCGAGGGTCATCGAGGGTCCTTGTTATAGCACAAGAGAAAGCTATGTGGTTTTGAACTTATTTTGGCTCTAAGCAAATGGGTAAGAGGTTTCACCGGGAATAAATCCTCTTGGGTGGATGTGTCCTAGTTTGGGTTCTAAGGCTTTTTCAAGATGTTTCACCGGGAATAATTCATCTTGAGGGTTTGAACTAAAGATCTCTAATTAGGAAAGATCCTTCACCGGGAAGACATTCTCAATCCTAGGCCATAGTCCTATAATATATATAGTTTAACTGTCCTAAGGTTTTACTCAGACGTAGTTCTAAACAATATATAAACAGTTTATATTTGACAGTAATTTTAAATAAAGACTATAAATTGAAAGCTTGTAAAGCCTAACCTGGATGGAGTGGAAGCCTTTGAAGATGTATGTACAAAGCCTTACCAGCAGTTTTGTTGATAACAGTTGAATATTTATTATAAACAGTTAAAGGTTTTTGAAAATAGAAGAAGTGAGGATGGACATAGGTCACATAGGTATCTGAAGAGTTTCACCGGGAATAATGCCCTTCAAATACCAGAAGAATATTTTGAAAACAGATAGAAGATTTTGTAAATACAGTTTTGAAAACAAACTATGAAAAGAAAGAAGGTGTTGGGTCTTACACTCTAATGGAGGCCCAAAAGATTTATTTATTGTTCATGAGAAACAGTTGTTTGAAAATGATATACTGTTGTTGTAAACAGTTTTATTGTCTGTAAAAATAAAAGGGGTTGGGACTTACACTCTGTTAGAGGCCCAAAAGATTTATTTACTGTTCTTGAGAAACAGTTGAGGAGATACAAGGTTTTGTTGTCTGAAAACCTGGATCGTCTGTTCGATCGGAGATTGAAAATAGTTTTGAAAATTGACAAAAGTCAACTTAATTAAAGTAAAGATGAAAATCTATACCTAATTAAGACCTAAATGATTAGGATTTTATCACTAAAATATTTATGAGAGATTAGGTTTTGAAAATTTAAGGAAAACATGTATTAAAAGTATTTTAAAATACTTAAAAATACACTATTTTTTAACCTAATAAAAATGCATCAAATAAATAATATATTTGTAATTTTTTTGATTATCCATAAAATAGGTATATCAAATAACAAGTGTGTGAAAAATCAAACAAAAATGATTTAATTTGAAGGGTGAATTAATTGGTTGAAGTTGTGAAGAAAATAAGTGAGAAAAGTGATAAAAAATAAGGATTTGTCTCCACCAAGGCTTGAACCTACGCTTTCATGGTTACCACACAAAACAAAGCCAACTGAGCTACACGCTCAGTGTGACTAAAGAGGGACTTCATTTGGTTATATGTGAAACACGCGCGTTAAAATGAAAAATAAAAACAAAAGGTCTGAGGGGGGGATCGAACCCCAGACCTTGTGGCAAGAGAGAGTGGAAGCGCATGTGACCAAGTGAGCTAAACGATGTATTCGTTTAAAACACGCTTTCAGTTAATTATATTTTAAACGTTCCCCTGAGAATTCAAAAATGGCGCCACCCACCATCTTCATCTTCAACCTCAAGCTTTCCATTTTTTGAATTTCTGAACTTGCTCATTTCTCAACCAAACGTGATGATGTAAACATGAATTTTGCTCTAAATTTCCTAACGAATCCAGATATGCAACTAATATTTATTTATATCGACTACAACTATCTAATTTTTCAGAAAACACGAAGAACATATGAACCCTAATTTTAAAATTAAATGATGAACAAGATGAATAAATGAATGATGATAGAGGGTTTTTAATCCTATGATGATGCTGAACAAACTGGTATCGAGATATATCAATAAGAGTACTTAATTATGAGTGTTAGAGTTTGGAAAAATACCTCTGAAAATGGAGGTCGATGGCTATGGTGGAGAACTTCTGGCTTTGAGTGAATGATTGCAAATGCTTCCTATGACCTTGTTGATGCTATCTGGGCACTTGGATTGCTTTGAATACCTCTGAAATGATCTACCCGACCCCTCTTGCTTGAGTTTCAAGTAGAAATGGAAGATAGTGATTCTGCATTTACAGATGAGCTGCAACCATCTGGATAGCTTCACTACACCCTAAGGAATGTGTCTGAATGCTTGGACTTGTTGACACCCTCTGAATTGTTCTACAGACCTCCAACTGACTTTGCTCCAAATTGAAAGTGAAGATGGTGTTCTTGCACTTACAGAAGTGTTCCAGGTGCTTGGATCACTTCTAATGGACCCCCTTGAGAGGTTTGAACACTTAGTTTCAAAGGAAGAGCTCTGGTTTGAAGAACCCGAGTCTTCTTGCCAAGGAACCTTTGAAAAACCTAAGTGTGAGAGGAAGAAGGAGAAAGCAAGAATTGGAGTTGCTTTGGTGTGTTTAATATGAAGGATGACACTTCTATTTATAGGCAAAGAGCTTTGTACTGATTGGAGGAGTGAGCTTGCTTAATGAGGGGGTTTTGGTTTCTTGGCCATGAAGAAATTCAAAGAATCTCCAAAATGCAATGATGGCCAAATCGAGCTAGCTCCTTATCCATTGATATTATCTGGTTTTGGGGAACATTTCTGATGCAGAGTGTGTTCCAATTGGTTGGTGAGAAGATTCCTTTGATGATTCATCCATTTGCCATAAATTCTCAAAATGCAATCATTACATAATCACATATTCTTGTTTTGGGAATATTCTTCAATTCTCATGCCATGGTGAAAATGAATGTATGTCATCTCTTCTTATGTGTTATGGGTTGTGTAGCATCCATTGGTGAAGTCATTTGCACAAAATTGCAAAGTTTCAAAATGGTACATGACCTATAATTTTACTTCATGAGGCCAACTTTGAACAAGCATAAATCTTAGCTCAAAATGAATTTGGAGAAGGTTGAGCACAATTTGGAAAGACCTTAACATGTACTTCAATTTATTAGTTTGGGGTTTCTTCAGAATCATTTGGGAAAATTGTGAAAAATGAGCCTAAAGCTTGGAGAAAACTAGGTCAAAAACACTTAGAATTTTTTTCTAACTTTTCATGACCTATAACTTCCAAAGCCTAAATCTCTCAAATGATTGATCTTTTGAAAAACGTTGCTATGTAAGGAGTTGTTTTATTTGATGAGATCTACAACTTTCATGTTGGAAGTTTTTTGAGTTGTGTAGGTGAAATTTTGAGTTCCCAAAGTACCCTTAAAAACCCTAATTCTTGACTTTTTGATCCATGATGAATTTTCTTGAATTTCTTTTGCCAAATGAATTTAATAATCATATATTGATGATATTGATTTTTAAAAGTCATGGTTTGACCAAAAATCCTAAAATTCAAAGGTGATCTTGCATAGTTGACTTTTTCTAGGTGAATTGAGATTTTGGACTTTTGTGTTGAATCAAGCTCTCCTCCCCAAATGAATGATATGAATGGGTTATATTGAGGTAATAGAAGTTCTTGAGCCATGTTTTAAGTTGTGGATTCTTGTCCTGATTAAAAGTCAAATGTGCAAGTGAATTAGGTCTGAAACCCTAATTGTCGACCAAATGAAACTGATGACTGTAGATCTTGAATTGAGGTATAATGCTAAATGGATGTTGTTATGTGGATCATTTGAAGATGATTGAATCCTTTGAGTGATGTCCTGGAGCTTTTTAGGGTTTCCCATATGTGGTCCCTGATTTCATTCCTTGATGGGCTCAAAACCCTAGTCTGCTGATTTGAGCAAACCCGAGTCTTGATGACTGGTGTCTAATCAATCATAGGTAAATGAATGAATCATTTAAGTCATGTGATTTCTTTAGAGGTTATTCTCTTGTTAATTGATCCTTTGCCTGAGCTCTTTTATCTTCGAACATCCTCGATTAAGTATCAGATGAATAGGTGACTGCTCTGAGTACCTATCTTGAATTTGATGAGATGTTTGGAGGTATGACATCTCAGGGGGGGGGGGTCAAAATTAGGGTATGACAGATGCCCCTATTTAAGTCTCTTTCATTTAGAGGGAGAAAGATTGATATCTTGATCTCCTCGGAGTGAAAGAGACTTAAATACCAAAGAATGCCCGAATTTTGGGCGTTCCTGAGATGTTGTAGTGATAATGAAACAATAGTTCTTGACTTGATCCCGTTGTTGCTCTCTGCGGGGATTGAGGAGACAAACTCCTATAGAAATATGTTATGCTGATTCTAGTGAATGGACGACAATGTAGAATGCGTAATCCATCTTCTTTGACTAAGTGTTGATACTTAGAAAAAGGCAAGCAACCTCCCATCGTTTCGGATGTCTGATCGCGAAACTGGTCTCAGTTGTGATAACCTCCCCTCGATCCGGATGTCTAATCGCGGAACTGGTCTCAATTATAATGATGTAAACAACCTCCCCTCGTTTTGGATGTCTGTATCTCAAAACTGGTCTCAGTTGTAATAACCTCCCCTCGATCCGGATGTCCAATCGTGGAACTGGTCTCAGTTATAATGATGTAAACAACCTCCCCTTGTTTTGGATGTCTGTATCTCGAAACTGGTCTCAATTGTAATAACCTCCCCTCGATCCGGATGTCCAATCGCGAAACTGGTCTCAGTTATAATGATGTAAACAACCTCCCCTCGTTTCGGATGTCTATATCTCGAAACTGGTCTCAGTTGTAATAGACAATATCTCAGATAAAGAGAGAAAATCTCCAAAGGTTTGTTTCCTCACCAAACTTCTCACCAGTGTTTGTTGGAGAGATGCCATTTGATGATTGATAAGAAACTTCATCATGCTTTCCTTTAATCCAATGTCCTTGAAGGAATGCCATATGATCATGCGTCCTTTTGAGGAGCTAATGGCTGTGCTTGAAAGCGGACGAACTGTCTTCAAGATGAAAATTGCCATAATTCTGCTGAGGAATCTGAACTATCTCATTGACGAAGACTTCCATATACTGACTCTGCTGGGAAGTTAACAAACTATTTCCTAAGAGGAAAACTGCCATTTGTCGACCCTGATGGGGAGGAAACATCTTGGAAGCAGACAAACTGTTTCTTGCAAAGAAACTGCCGTTTGTCGATTCCTTGGGTATTAAACAGACAAACTGTCTTTCTTGAGAAGGACTGCCATTTGTTGACTTTGCTGAGGAATCCGAACTACCTTCCTGAAGAAGACTATCATTTATTGACTCCGCTGGGGATTTGTCAAACCATTTTTCAGGAGAAAAAACCGCCATTTGTCGACTTCGTGGGGAAATCCAAAAGTGGACAAACTATCTTCTTGAAGAAGATCGCCAATTGTTGATCTGCTGGAGAACCTTGGCGTTTGCTGACTTGCTGGGGATTTCCAAACTATCTCCGTGAGGAAGACTGCCATCCGTTAATCCCTTGGGGCAATCCTCGTGTACGAATCGTCTTTATGAAGAAGATTGCTCTTTGTTGACTTGCCGGGGAAACTCAAATTGAGGTCCGAGTGATTCGGGCAATAATAAGATCAAGGCCTCACTAGACAACGTTGATTATGCAGACCTATGTTATGATGCATGATGCATGCATGAATGTTATGATGATTATAAAATAAATGTGAATAGAATTGTCGCGGATGTGAAATCCTGTGGCTTAGATTTTTGTTGTTCAGAAGATGTCTTCTTCCTGAGATATGTAGCTTGCACTCCGTTGGGGATACCTGGTTACTGGTTGTCCGCTGTTTGAAGTGAGTGACATGACTTGAAGTGAAGATCCGTTATCGGGAGATATTCGCAAAGCGACCTCATGGGGAAATTTGTTCCCGGAGTCTCAACCGTTTTTGGTGCAACTGTTTGCATTCTTCCTATCGTTTGTAAACCTTAGAAAGAAATTTCACCTTTATTTTTGCAAGTAAATTCATTTTTATTTTTGAAAACACTTGTTTCAAGGAAATGACTATCAGACTTAAAAAATACATTTTAAGAAACTGAATAAGACTCGATTTGCAAAGAAAAGGCACAAGGCTCAAATTATTATTTATGGAATGGTAATCAGCCAAATGCTTGATTCCATGGAGTATTTACAAAGTTGGAAATTAGTAATTTTCGGAAAAAGGGCTACGATGAAATGTGACGACCGTTATCTTTCCCTTCCACTCCGAGTTGTGCTGTATTCGTGCTTCGTAGAAGATGACCTACTGATGATGAATACTCCGCTATGGATTTTTGAATGATCAAGTTTGTCCTGAACACAGTTACTTGCCATATATCCCTAACTTTTGCGTAAACTACCCCTTTCGGGTTTTAAGTCTACCGGGATTGATTATATATTTTTTATGTCTCTAACTTTTGCCTGAACCGTCCTTTCGGGTTTTCGATTCACCGAGACGCTCCTTTTTGCCTAAGCTGCCCTTTGCGAGTTTTCAACTTAGGGAGCTGTTCTTTTGTTTATTTAGGCGAAGTATTTCTTCACTGCGTCGACGTTCACAGGACGGGTGAATTCTTCTCCATCCATAGTCGTGAATATTAAGGTTCCTCCTGAGAAAGCTCTCTTGACCATGTATGAGCCGTCATAATTGGGAGTCCATTTGCCCCTAGAATCTGTGAGAAAAGATTGAATCTTTTTTAGTACAAGGTCGCCTTCTTTGATTGTGCGAGGTTGAACCTTTTTGTCGAAAGCTTTCTTCATTCTTTGTTGATATAGCTGTCCGTGGCATAAAGCTGTCATGCGCTTTTCTTCAATTAAGTTCAACTCATCGAATCTGCTTCGACACCACTCGGCTTCTGTTAATTTTGCCTCCATCAAGACTCTCATTGATGGGATCTCAACCTCTATGGGTAGACTGCCTCCATGCCATATATAAGGGACAAAGGAGTTGCTCCAGTCGAAGTACGTACAGATGTACGATAACCATGAAGAGCAAACGGGAGCATTTCATGCCAATCTTTGTAAGTGATGACCATTTTCTGAATGATTTTCTTGATGTTTTTGTTGGCTGCTTCTACAACCCCATTCATCTTTGGTCTGTAAGGAGATGAGTTGTGATGTTCAATCTTGAATTCTTCACAAAGTTCCTTCATCATTTTGTTATTCAAATTTGACCCATTGTCAATGATTATCTTGCTAGGAATGCCGTAGCGGCAGATGATGTGATTCTTGATAAACCTGACGACCACTTGTCTTGTGACGTTTGCATATGAAGCTGCTTCAACCCATTTGGTAAAATAGTCTATGGCTACCAAGATGAAGCTATGTCCGTTGGACGATTTTGGCTCGATCATTCCAATCATGTCGATTCCCCACATGGAGAAAGGCCAAGGGGAAGAGAGTATGTTGAGAAGAGATGGTGGCACGTGAATTCTATCGGCATAGATCTGACATTTGTGACACCTCTTTGCATACTGGTAGCAATCTGACTCCATCGTCAGCCAATAATATCCTGCTCTCAGTATTTTCCTTGTCATGGTGTGTCCATTGGCGTGAGTACCAAAGGAACCTTCATGTATTTCTCTCATGAGTGTTTCTGCTTCTTTCTCGTCAACGTATCTGAGCAGAACCATGTCGAAATTTCTCATGTACAGAACATCTTCATTCAGGAAGAATCTGCCAGCTAACTTTCTCAAAGTCTTTCTATCTTTCTTTGATGCCCCAAGAGGGTACTCTTGCCTTTGAAGAAAGTTTTTGATATCTTGATACCACGGTTTGTCATCGATGATCGCTTCTACTGCGAAAACATGAGCGGGCCTATCCAGGCGCATAACATCGATCCGAGGAATGTCATTCCAATGATTTATCCTAATCATGGAAGAGAATGTGGCTAATGCATCAGCCAAGTTATTTTCTTCACGAGGAATGTGATGAAAATCTACCCTGTCGAAGAATGGTAACAATCTTCTTGCGTAGTCTTTGTAAGGGATTAGCCCAGGTTGGCGTGTTTCCCGTTCTCCTTTGATTTGATTGATGACCAAAGCAGAATCTCCGTATACATCCAAGTGTTTGATTCTTAGATCCACGGCTTCTTCGAGACCCATGATGCAAGCCTCATATTCGGCCTTATTGTTTGTGCATTTGAAAGTTAATCTGGCGGTAATTGGAATATGGGTACCTCGAGGGGTAACAATGATTGCCCCAATTCCTCGTCCATAAGCATTGACAGCTCCGTCAAAGATTAAGCCCCACTGGGATCCTATCTCAGGTCCTTCGTCTGGTAGTGGCTCATCGTAATCTTTCATCTTGAGGTACATAACGTCCTCGTCCGGAAAGTCAAAACTGGTTGATTCATGACCATTGAGTGGATGGTGAGCCAGGTGCTCAACTAGAATGCTTCCTTTCACGGCTTTCTGTGCGTGATACTCAATGTCATATTCTGATAACAACATCTGCCAACGGGCAATTCTCCCAGTTAAAGCAGGCTTCTCAAAGATGTACTTAATTAGATCCATATGGGAGATCAACCAAGTAGTATGTCGAATCATGTACTGGCGGAGACGTTTGGCAGCCCAAGCCAAAGCACAACAGGTCTTCTCGAGCATGGAGTAGCGGGATTCACAGTCAGTGAATTTCTTGCTTAGGTAGTAGATGGCATGCTCTTTTCTTCTCGTCTCGTCTTGCTGTCCAAGGACACAACCCATGGAATCTTCTAAGACGGTTAAGTACATTATCAAAGGTCTTCCTTCCACTGGAAGAGACAAGATGGGTGGTTCGAGAAGATATTCCTTAATGTTGTCGAACGCTTTCTGACAATCGTCTGTCCAGACGCAACTCTGATTTTTCCGTAGAAGTTTGAAAATTGGAGCACAAGTTGCAGTCATGAGATATATGAATCTCGAGATGTAATTCAGACGTCCAAGAAATCCTCTAACTTGTTTCTCGGTTCTGGGTGAAGGCATTTCTTGAATTGCCTTGACTTTGTCTGGATCTACTTCAATTCCTTGTTTGCTGACGATGAAACCAAGGAGTTTTCCTGAGTAGACACCAAAGGTACACTTGTTGGGATTCAGGCGAAGCTGAAACTTCCGTAAGCGTTGAAATAACTTTGTCAGATTATGTATGTGATCTTCTTCATTTTTTGATTTGGCAATCATGTCATCCACATAGACTTCCACTTCCTTATGCATCATGTCGTGGAAAAGTGTAGTCGTGGCTCTTTGATATGTTGCCCCTGCGTTCTTTAGTCCAAAAGGCATAACGCGATAGTAGAACGTTCCCCAGGGGGTGATGAAAGCTGTTTTCTCCATGTCTTCAGGTGCCATCTTGATCTGGTTGTATCTCGAAAATCCGTCCATGAATGAGAAAACTTTGGATTTTGCTGTATTGTCAACCAACATGTCAATATGTGGTAACGGAAAGTCATCCTTAGGGCTAGCTTTGTTCAAATCTCTGTAGTCGACGCACATGCGGACTTTTCCGTCTTTCTTAAGAACGCGAACAATGTTAGCTAACCACTGAGGGTATTCTGAAGTGACGAGGAAACCAGCGTTGATTTGCTTTTGAACTTCCTCTTTGATTTTCATGGCCATCTCCAGATGAGTTCTTCTCAATTTTTGCTTGACCGGAGGGCATTCTGGCTTCAATGGCAAGTGATGCTCCACTATACTGGTATCCAACCCTGGCATATGCTGATAGGACCAAGCAAAGACATCTGAGAATTCTTTGAGCAGTTGTATCAAACTATTTCTGATCTCTGAACTGAGCGAAGCTCCAATCTTAACCTCTTTCCTGTTTCCATCGGGACCAAGGTTAATGATCTCTAGAGGCTCATTGTATGGCTGGATGGCCTCTTCCCTTTGTTGAAGTAAACGTGAAATTTCCTTTGATATTTCTTCGTCTTCTTCTTCCTCTACCTCGAATACAGGAAACCCAAAGCTTGGAGAAGTCATACGGCCGCACGTTTCAATGGGGTGTTTTATGATTAATCTGCATATGTGTGATGAGTTTTATTTAGACAACGAGGGAAGACTCGGTGTATGCAGTTAATGGAATGTTTTGATGTTTTAAGGCTGTTTTTTAGGATTACCAATTTCCGAAAAAAGAAAAGGGAAAAACTAACGAAAGAACAAAAATGAAATTTTTATTTATCGACAGTCATTTCTTGAAACAAAGACCCTATAAAACAAAACTCTATTGCTTTGGGCGAAGCAAAGAGGGACACTTTTCTAAGAAATAGTAAAATGCAAGGCCCTATGAAACATCTCTTCACCCTGGGCTATGGTGAGAGGACAAAATAACGGTGAAAGTTCCTACTTAGGAGTGCGAACAACAGTTGAAACTTCAACAGCTGTCCAATAGTGGCGAACCCCATTGTGCACTAGGTAATCCGGCACCTTAGACTTAAGTTGGCCTGTGGTAGGTCTTGATTTACCAACCACTTACTTTGCAACACTCAGACGATCTTCTTCTACTTCAGCAGACTGAGCGGTGTGAGCATACCCATTTCCAAGTGGAGTATGTCAGACTTTCTTTTGAGGAAACTTCCAATCTTTTGAATGGAGAGACTCGTTGTCGGAGACACTTTCGAGATCATCCTCTTCTGTATTTTGGTCTTGCTCTTCTCCCAAGATGACATTGACTAGGTATGTATACTCTAAATCCGTAGCCTCAGAAGGTGACTTGGGGATATAATCCTCAATGATGACTTCACCAGTAGATGATGATGAATAGCAAGGTTTGTATATCTCTTTTGGCTGAGGAAGGTACTCATAATCAATGTTTCATCCAGTTGGAACGATGTCTTCAAGAGAGATTTTTGAACTTTCAGGAGCGGAGTATTTCACCATGTAGTCGAACTTTCCGCTTGGTTCTCCTAATGTGTCCCAAGTTTCTTCGGGGATAGGAGGAACTTCTTCTGATGAACCATGACTTCTGTTGGTGAAGCTGTTAGTAACTTCGTCATTGCTTGGTTGAGTCTTACTTTCAGATCCTTTAGTTGGATAATAGCAAGGGGAATCAGACTCTGATAGGGGTATGTATCCTGCCTCGAGAAGGTAGGACATACATTCCACTTCAAAATTCTCATCGGTGTCTTCTATACCGATGGTATTGACTGTTTGTTGAACAGGTTGAAGAAAACCTCCGCTTCGGAAAGTTTCTTGAATTGGGGAACTACCTCAATCCTTGGAATAACCTTTGATGTTGTTGGAAATAATTGATCGTGACTTTACGTGTCTATTAGTCGGGATAACTGCAAGTGCACAGTCGTGTCGTGTAGTTTTAAAAGATATCGAATCCACAGGGACTATAAATCGACCTACCGTTACCTAAAGTTACTATGTAAAGCTAAGGCTAATGATATTTGGGTTGTTTATAAATGGGAAACTAAAATCTTAAATCTAGATAAAATATAAATGCGCGGATATCGGTATGTAGTTCGTCTAACTTAGGTGATCCGAAATTCCATTGGCTATGGTTCTTATTTAATTAAAAACCTTACTAACTATGTCATTTAAAAGTCCTTCTCTCAAACTCTCGCTCTATTGATTAAGACTACGTACCTAACTCATAATGTACGCTCTCGCCATCCCACCAGATTTAGAAACGCCTTTTGGAAATAACATAGTTAATAAAATGCTCGCTTCATGAAGACGTTACCTACTTAAATCTCCTAGTCTCAAACTCTCGCTCGGTTGACTCGGATCATGCTAGTATTCCCTAACATACGCTCTCGCCATCCTACGTCGGGGTTAAAAACACTTTTTAAAAGTAAATAAATTCTAATCAGTTTTAATATGCTTTCACCATCCTTAAAACTAATGTTCTATGTCTACTATCCAGTTAAAGATCTCAAACTCTCGCTCTGTTGACCTTAACCTTTATAAGTTCTAAAACCTCAAACTCTCGCTCTGTTGGTTTTATAACTTTATCAAATTAAATTAGACACAAAACTAGAAACGAGTGATTTTTAATAAAACATATTTAAACCAATTTATTTCGGATCCCTACGGTTAAATTACTTTACATACCGACATCTAAATAAATTAGCCAGACATACTTAAAGGAACAAACATGAAATTATAATTATTAAACATGAAATTATAATTATTAAACATGAAATTATAATTATTAACCATGAATATGTGCGTATTTAGATTTGTAATGATAGAACAATATTATAAGAACAAGAAACTAAAATAATTGCAAATAAATAAACCTGGAAGTAAAGCGGACGAACAAACTTTAATAAAATTACGAACAAAACAAGTCTTGAAACTTGAATAAAGCTTTGAAATAATATCGGCAAGATTGTGATCCAAGAGTACATAAATTGTAGGCCGAAAACTAATGGTGTGGTAGTTCCTCAATGTGAGAAACTACCACTTTTACAAAGTGATAATTTATGCCTAAAACTATGAACAGCGCTTCCGCGCCTAAAACTTGGATACCTTCAAATGAATGCTCAGACTCTTTTTATAGTGAATGGAGGTGGAAGTTACTTTCAGCATCATGTGACAAGTAGTGGAGAAAATGGAGATCATGGCGTAGGAAGTTGAGAAAATATAGGAAGACTTGGAATTGTCCACGAAAATAGTGGAGGAAATGGTTAAGTGGCGGGTCCCCCCATCCTTTGGAGACGAGCGTCTCTTTTGGCATGGAGGTGGGAGCCTTTTGTGGAGAAAAAGATGGGAGCGGGCGTCTCAGGAAATGGTGACGTGGCATGGACTAGAGACGTGCGTCTCCCACTTGGTGTGGGCCTTGGAGACGGGCGTCCACACTATTTTCGTGAGCCGTTTCATTATTTATTTCTTTTCTTCTTCTTACCTCCCATCTCGCTATTTGTACTTTTTGAATCCATTTCTTCTCCTTTTGTCAAATACTTCTTGCATGAACAAAATACCTGAAACAATAGAAATACCAGCATAATACCGTAATAAAATATAATTATAATAAAATAATGAAACAATTTATGTTATAATCGAGCTTAATATACGATATAATTACGTGTTATCAACATCCCCATACTTAAACCGTTGCTTGTCCTCAAGCAATCAACCAACACGGTAAAAAGAAATAAATAAGCTCGATTCGAAACAAGGGCATGACACGACTCCTAATTATATTTGTGTTAGGCAAATGTTACATCGATAAGTACTAGACATCAACACCAAGGATACCGTAATGACACAATGTTTCAGAGACTCCCTCTCTATGCAAACCAGTTCGAATTATGCCATTATAACTCAACCTATATCTCTCGTTTCTCTTTTCACTCTTTTCATTCAAGCGCAATCACATTAAGCCCGTTATCTGTACACGCACATAGTAGGGAAATCGGTTAGCGATTATGATCCTTTTCTTTTCTTTAGCACGGGGTTCTGGTTTTTTTTAAATGGCGAAGCCCCATCTTTCCCAACTGCGGTTGCGGGGGATCGGACCGTAGTCCACCCTACCAAGCCCAGTACCAGTGACCTCTAGGCCAACCAACAGTGGGTGCTAATTATTAAATCCTTATTGGCTTAACAACCGTTGGGCTAAATGACCGGGTGAGGGTCACCTAACTTAGAAGGCTATTCTTCAATTAAATCATTTAAAAATAGGATCATTCACTTATATTCATCGACTCCCTATGTAGTTTGTGCTTAAGATGGTGCCGACTGCTAATATAAACTACTTAAGAGCTACTTTGAAAACTTGAGCCTATGGTCTCGACATAATGAGCATCCAAATTGATATCACATAATGAGGGGGTTTAGGGTGTTAGGACGGTATCAATTTTGTTGAAACATCTCCAAGTCTTTCTAACAATGCCTAAAGTGTGACAACCTCTATACTTTCAGAGTGTGTATGCCATGCGTCAAAATTCAAAATTTTTTTGGAGATAAAAATTTTCAAATTTTGGGGAAATTTGATAACAACAGAAAATCATATATAAAGACTTGACCACATAACTAGAAAACAATAAAGCAACAAATGAAAGCGGTAAAGCTTCTCCCCCACACTTAAACCAAACATTGTCCTCAATGTTTCGATCCAAGGTGGAGAAGAAAAGACAGAAACTATATGGATGCTACCGGCGGGTTACCACGACCAAATCCGCTCCGCGTCCGGAGCAAATACCTTCTCCTATCATACTCATCAATTGTGTCACCACCAGCAGCAACACTCGTAGGAATGTGTGTGGCGACCCGCTCGTCTTTGAGATGATCATCTATAGGTTTTTTGCCTAGATATGGTCGAGACGTGACAGACGATCTATATCTTTATTATCTGCAAATTCAAACAATAAAAGGAAAACAATAAATAGAAAGCTCGTGGGTTGCCTCCCACGCAGCACTTTGTTTAACGTCGATAGCTCGACGGCTTAAGAGTGCAAGAACTCAAGGTGGTTCTCTCGAGAATGACTCCTCGGTTGAACTTTTAGCAAACCTCGTTTTCCATGGCCACTTATCAAGCCATCTCACATATCCCTCACCTTTTCTTTTCTTTCTTCTGTGGGGTGGTTCATTCTTCTGAACTCGTGGCGGTGGTTCTGGATCAATCCTAATTATAAGCTTTTCGAGTTCGGGCTTAGTGATATTATCCACCACCTCAAAGGTTAACCTTACCCTCTTATCACTAATGATATCCTTAGTTTCATGGTCGTCTAAATTTCTCTTTTTATGCAAGACTTCAAATAAGGAGGGTGCATTAGTGTGGATATTTTCCAATACCTTCATACACATTATGGATTTGGAGTCTACCTTAGCTTCCACAAAACTTTGCGGGAAAGAAATCGGTGGGGTATAGGGAAGAGGAATAACAGTAGGTGTTTCCCTCTCTACCTCTTCTACAACCTCCCTTTCATATGGTGTTGGTGGATTTTTCTCAATCTCCACTCTTTTCTCACTAGAAATCTTCTCAACCACATCATCACTCTCCTCAATCTCATAATCGCCCTCTTCAATCTCATAATCACTCTCCTCAGGAATTTCAATTTGTTCTTCACTAATGGTTATGTCAATATACTCCTCAAGTAAGTCTCCTAGTGGCTTTGGTTCAAGTAGGCGATTTGAGTCTCTAATGCCATGTTGTGAGTCGCGAGGGACTCAACCATAGTGGTCAGTTGCCTAAGGTTTTCATTGTTTTGAAGACTTTGTTTGATAAACTCTTGGTTTTGGACGGTTTATGTCTCTACAAAGTGCTCCATCATGGCTTCTAATCTAGAGTGAGTTAGCGTCTCGTCGGGATCCTCCATTGATGTTTCAAAGTTAAAATTATGGGATTCTTTAGGTTCTTCAAAGGAAGCTAGCGTTGCATTTTTCGTTTCCTCAAAGTGCTTCGTCATCATAGATTCTAGCCTAGAGAGAGTTTGTGCTTCAATGAATTCCTCCATTAAGATTTCGAGGTTGAATTTATGATAATCTTGCAACTCCTCAAAATGTTGGGCGTGGTGATCGTAGAGGAAATTTGGTTGATGATAAGTTGGCGTTGCATTGAAATCCTCTATTAATGCTTCGGGGTTAGAATTATAGGATTCTTGTGGTTCCTCGAAATATTGGTTGTGGTGATCGTAGAGGAAATTCAGTTGAGGATAGGTCTGGTTGGAATTATAAAATTCTTGTGGTTCCTCAAAATGTTGGGATTGGTGATTGTAGAGGGAATTCGGTTGAGGATAAGCTAGTGTCGAATTGTAATCCCCAATTAATGTTTCGAGGTTTGGGTTGTAGGTTTCTTGTGGTTCCTCGAAATGTTGAGATTGGGAGTTGCAGAGGTAATTTGGGTGAGAATGAATTGGTGGCGCAACATTGAAATTCTCAAATAGTATTTCGAGATCGGATTTATAGGATCCAGGTGATTCCTCGAAATACTGGGAGTGGGGGTTATAGAAAAATTTTGGGTGATACATAGTAGTAAATGAAAAGAAAGAAAAAAAATGCCTTAGTCTCTACGGTGTAACAGCGAGTTACGATATCGACTTGAATAGTCCCCGGCAACGGCGCCAAAAACTTGATCGCGACTTTACGTGTCTATTAGTCGGGATAACTGCAAGTGCACAGTCGTGTCGTGTAGTTTTAAAAGATATCGAATCCACAGGGACTATAAATCGATCTACCGTTACCTAAAATTACTATGTAAAGCTAAGGCTAATGATATTTGGTTTGTTTATAAATGGGAAACTAAAATCTTAAATCTAGATAAAATATAAATGCTTGGATATCGGTATGTAGTTCGTCTAACTTAGGTGATCCGAAATTCCATTGGCTATGGTTCTTATTTAATTAAAAACCTTTACTAACTATGTCATTTAAAAGTCCTTCTCTCAAACTCTCGCTCTATTGATTAAGACTACGATCCTAACTCATAATGTACGCTCTCGCCATCCCACCAGATTTAGAAACGCCTTTTGGAAATAACATAGTTAATAAAATACTCGCTTCATGAAGACGTTACCTACTTAAATCTCCTAGTCTCAAACTCTCGCTCTGTTGACACGGATCATGCTAGTATTCCCTAACGTACGCTCTCGCCATCCCGCGTCGGGTTTAAAAACACTTTTTGAAAGTAAATAAATTCTAATCAGTTTTAATATGCTTTCGCCATCCTTAAAACTAATGTTCTATGTCTACTATCCAGTTAAAGATCTCAAACTCTCGCTCTGTTGACCTTAACCTTTATAAGTTCTAAAACCTCAAACTCTCGCTCT
The DNA here is from genome assembly GCF_029867415.1 of Vicia villosa. Classification (NCBI taxonomy): domain Eukaryota; kingdom Viridiplantae; phylum Streptophyta; class Magnoliopsida; order Fabales; family Fabaceae; genus Vicia; species Vicia villosa. The sequence goes on along the minus strand of NC_081186.1, from coordinate 18,229,173 downwards.
GTAGGTTTTATAACTTTATCAAATTAAATTAGACACAAAACCAGAAACGAGTGATTTTTAATAAAACATATTTAAACCAATTTATTTCGGATCCCTACGGTTAAATTACTTTACATACCGACATCTAAATAAATTAGCCAGACATACTTAAAGGAACAAACATGAAATTATAATTATTAAACATGAAATTATAATTATTAAACATGAAATTATAATTATTAACCATGAACATGTGCGTATTTAGATTTGTAATGATAAAACAATATTATAAGAACAAGAAACTAAAATAATTGAAAATAAATAAACTTGGAAAAAAGAGGACGAACAAACTTGAATATAATTACGAACAAAACAAATCTTGAAACTTGAATAAAGCTTTGAAATAATGTCGGCAAGATTGTGATCCAAGAGTACATAAACTGTAGGCCTAAAACTAATGGTGTGGTAGTTCCTCATTGTGAAAAACTACCACTTTTACAAAGTGATAATTTATGCCTAAAACTATGAACAGCGCTTCCGCGCCTAAAACTTGGATACCTTCAAATGAATGCTCAGACTCTTTTTATAGTGAATGGAGGTGGAAGTTACTTTCAGCATCATGTGACAAGTAGTGAAAAAATGGAGATCATGGCGTGGGAAGTTGAGAAAATATAGGAAGACTTGGAATTGTCCACGAAAATTGTGGAGGAAATGGTTAAGTGGCGGGTCCCCCCCATCCTTTGGAGACGGGCGTCTCTTTTGGCATGGAGGTGGGCGCCTTTTGTGGAGAAAAAGATGGGAGCGGGCGTCTCAGGAAATGGTGACGTGGCATGGACTGCAGACGTGCGTCTCCCACTTGGTGTGGGCCCTAGAGACGGGCGTCTCCACTATTTTCGTGGGCCTTTTCATTATTTATTTCTTTTCTTCCTCTTACCTCCAATCTCGCTATTTGTACTTTTTGAATCCATTTCTTCTCAATTTCTTCTCCTTTTGTCAAATACTTCCTGCATGAACAAAATACCTGAAACAATTAAAATACCAACATAATACCGTAATAAAATATAATTATAATAAAATAATGAAACAATTTATGTTATAATCGAGCTTAATATACGATATAATTACGTGTTATCAATAATCCAACTCCTGTTCTGTTGTTGTTGTTGGTAGGAATCTCAATGTGCCCCCAACCACTGGTAGTGCCATCCTTTACAACTTGGATTGCATCTTTGTAGGAAGAAATAGACGCTGCTTTCTCCTTTCCTTTTTCCTTGTCCAAGGAAAGTGCTTGGAACTTAGTTCCAGCGACTTCTTTTGGTTCTATGTCGGAGAATGATGACAGGTTAGTGACGATCGAAGCTCGTTCTCCACATACAGTTACCAATTTTTCATTTCTTATGAATCCATGGGCGACCTAGCAAACAACTCTATTGTGCCGGGATATCCATAACTTGGAAAGTGATTTTGAATGTCTGAGGTCCAATAGTTATGAGAAGATCTACTTCAAAAACTGACTTCCTCGATCCATCAAATGCTTTGACGATGACGTGACTGTCCCTTTGCGAGTAATCTTTGAAGGATAATCTTGACAAGGTTGATTTTGGCATGACGTTGAGAGAGGATCCGTTGTCTATTAGGATTCCTGTGAGTGTATCATTCATGCAGCTAATTGAGATGTGAAGTGGAAGGTTATGGTCCACTCCTTCTTTAGGAAGATCTTCTTCACAGAAATTCAGATTAGTTCCTGCGGAGATGTTGGCAATGATGTTGTTGAATTGCCCCACGGTAACACTGGGTTCTACGAAAGCTTGTTCCAAAACTTTCTTTAGAGCTTCCCTATGAGCTTCAGAACTTAATAGTAGGGAGAGAACAGATATCCTAGACGGAGTATGTAGCAGCTGGTCTACAATGTTGTATTTACTCCTCTGGATTAATTTCAAGATCTCATCATTTTCTTTCGCTTGAACCGCATTGGTCGGATGATTGTCTTGCTTATGTGGTACTTCTTCTGAAGGTTTATCCATATTTTCTATTGTTCTGTTGAAGACTCGTCCACTTCTAGTGACTCGACTAACGTCAGCAATGTTGACAATAGACGATAATGGTATTTCCTTACCATTTTCAATGGATGTAGTGTTGTACTTGTATGGTATAGCCTTGCTGGACTCATATGGTACAGGACCTGGTAAGTAGATGACTAATGTAGCAATTGTTGTCTTCCTGCTGTCATACTTGACTTGCATTGGTTCAACTTGATTATTTTGAGGAGATACGGTAAAGACTTGATCATCTTCTCTGTTGGCAAGAACTGTAATGGTATTTTCATCCATTAGTTTCTGAATATCGTTGCGAACGCGCAAACATCCTCATGAATTTCTTCGGCAGATTCTGCATCTACTGTAAGGATGGAAATTCGTTCCAAAGTAGGCAAGTCCATTTAAAGTCTTATGGAACCTTACTACCGATCCTTCAAGATCTTCAACTTTGTAGATCTTGTATTCTCCTGGACATCCTTGAACCATGTTGATGTCACATTCAGTTTTGACTCGGATGTGTTGAATCCACCCTAAGTCCATTTGTTCTTGTAATGCAGCTTGAACTACAACACATCCTTGATTATTCTTTGGACAAATTTCACATGTGAAGTAGTTGTGAGGTGGTACGTGGTCGTACCCAGCTTGTCTTGCGTGCATTTTGACGAGATTTTCCCCTATCTGACGAATGTCGTAGATTTGAATGATGTTGGGGTGTTAATCTATCAGATTTACTGAAGCTTCTTTATGTTGCGGCAAAGGATTTTCTTGTACATTAGGATTAGTATCTTTGAAGGATAGCATTCCGCTCTTCACTAATCTTTGAACGTCGATCTTGAAATTGAGACAGCTCTCAATGTTGTAACCTGGTGCCCCCTGATGGTAGGGACAAGATTGGTCCGCCTTGAACCAATGTGATGATTCATTTGCAGGATTTGGAGGACTCTTTGTCTGAATGAGTCCTTTGGCCAGTAGTGTTGGAAATAATTCCGCATATGGCATTGGTACGGGGTCAAAAGGAGGATACCTTTGTGCCCGATTGTTGTTGAAATTTGGAAGTCGAACCTGCTGCTGAGGTTGTTGTGACCTTTGTTGAAATGGTTGTTGAGAAACCTGAGGTTGATAAGCTGGTGCTGAGTTAACAACCGGAGTTATTGTTGCAACCTGAGGTTGAAAACTCTTTCTGGTTTTGTGCAAGACATTGCTGACATCTTGATCCTTTTTCTTTGGTAAAGAACTTCCATATTTTCTTTGACCAATAGAAGATTCTGGTTGTTTGTTTAAACTTCCTTCTCGAACTGCTTCTTCTAAACGTACACCCATGTTTACCATTTCAGTAAAGTCACTAGGTGCACTTGCAACCATTCGTCCGTAGTAAAATGGACTCAAAGTTTTGAGATAGATTTTCGTCATTTCTTTCTCTTCAAGTGGAGGACAAATTTGAGCAGCAACTTCACGCCATCTTTGAGCGTATTCCTTGAAGCTTTCTCTATCCTTTTGAGTCATGGCCTGAAGTTGATCTCTGTCGGGAGCCATATCCAGATTGTACTTATACTGTTTGATGAAGGCCTCTCCGAGGTCTCGAAAAGTACGGATCTCTGAACTATCCAAGTTCATGTACCATTTGAGTGCAGCACCAGTCAGGCTGTCTTGAAAATAATGAATGAGCAATTGTTGATTATCTGTCTGAGTTGACATTCTTCGAGCGTACATCACGAGGTGACTTTGTGGGCATGAATTCCCTTTGTACTTTTCGAATTCTAGTACTTTGAATTTTTGAGGAATCTTAACATTTGGAACCAGACAGAGGTCTGCAGCATTCTTTCCAAATAGATCTTGTCCTCGGAGAGTCTTGAGATCCTTCTACATTTGTAGAAACTGTTCCTGGAACTCGTTCAATCTTTCATACATGCCAGCGCCCTCACTGGGAGAGTGATGATATACTTGTCCGCCCGGCGGAGGAAAAGTATGCACAAATGGTCTTGGAGAAGCCATGACAGCAGATCTTGGAATCTCAGCATTCTGTTGTGTGAAACCCATTGCCGTTGCTCTTGGAACTTCAATTTCTAGAGGTTTGTAACCCTTCGGTGGATGCATATCCATTGTGACTCTTGGAACTTCAGAAACTGGGGGTATGTACCCATATGGAATAAAGTTATACGGCATGCCCCAAGGTCAGTTGGGTGGCATGGTATACTGAGGAACATAAGTAGAAACAATCTCGGAAACCACAATCCTTTGTGGTTCTTCTGGCGTTGGTTCATTCTGTGCAACCACCAGGGCTTCTACCATACTATTGAGCCTTTCAACAGCATCTTTGAGAGTAGTAACTTCTTCTCTGAGTTCTCCATTCTCTTGCTCTAAGTCTTCCATTCTTTTCTTGCGACTTGAACGAGTGTTGTATGAATGAGACAACTTGAATGTATTTGTTATTCACCTCCTTCTCCTCCTCTCTTTCTGGAGAAAGGAAAGTGACTATTAGATCCGCGACAATTCTCGTGTCAGTGCGTACGACTAAAGCGATGCATGATGTGTAATTAAATTAATATTTTTCAAGGAAACACCATAATTACGTTATGAAACATCAAACTTTTTATTAATTAAGCGAAAACGCCGTCTTTTACACACTTTGAAAAGGGAAATACAGAGAAACAGAGAGAAAGGACTCTAAGACTTTGACGAAGAGCCGACTTCACGTTCTAACATTTTCTTCTGTTTCTTGAGCTGAGCGTTCTCTGACATAAGTTGATCGATGATCCAGGAAGCAGGAGGGATATGATGAGAAAGCGACGATTGTGTCACTTGACGGTCGAGTACTTCAAGTAACTCATCCTTCCTTCTTAGGATGTTCTGAATCTCAACATTTTCCGTGTTGACGATTCGATACTTGTTTCTCCAAACATTCCTTTCTTGGCATACCTTGTTTAATGCCGCTTGTAGTTCCTCAACATCGATGGAGAAAAGGAAAATTGGTTCCCTTAGGGGAATAGGTTCTTGATACTGATATGGCATCCTGAGCTTGAATACCCTGATGCGTACCCATTGAAGGTAAGGATCCAGGGAGATGCAAAGATGTTTTCCTAACAATCTTCTCCCTTTGATGTGAACAAGACGCCAGGCTTGGACAATTTCCTTCTTTAGCATGTTACCATGATCGTCGATGTTCTTGAAGAACAGAACCTCCAATTGAATACTACTTGGAATATTTTTCATGGGATAGCCGTATTGACGACGAGCTAAAATTGGATTATAACTGATTCCTCCCCTAGTTCCAATAAGGGGTATGTTGGGATAACTTCCGCAACTGAAGATGATCTTGGTTTCTTCGTTGTCAGGACTACACCAATCAATGTCCGAATGAGTGAGAGACATGATTTTATGTGACCAGTAAAGTCCGTCTCTCATATTCCAGAAAGTGCTAGACTTTGGCAGGTGCGAGACGAACCATTCGTATAACAACGGTACGCAACATGTGATTAATCCTCCTCGCCGCAGGTTTCTTGAATGCACAGAGTGATAAGCATCCGCAAGCAAGGTTGGAACTGGATTTCCAATTAAGAAGATCTTAATTGCGTTGATGTCGACGAATTTGTCAATGTTAGGAAACAAAAACAATCCGTAGATAAGCAAAGCCAAGATTTCTTCGAAAGCACTCATATCTTGGATGCTGACAAAGTACCGAGCTTGATCCAATAGGAACTTGGAGGGTAATCCTTGAATTCCTCCTTTACTCACCATATGAGTTCTGATGTCGACTAAGTTCAAGGGAGTAGTTGCAGCAATGATAATGTCGTCAGGGTTCTTTTCCAAACCGGAGTACGGATCTTGCGCGTACACGGGTATTCCAATCAGACGAGAGTACTCCTCCAACGTAGGCATGAGTTGATAGTCTGGAAAGGTGAAACACTGATACGTTGGATCGTAAAACTGTACCAAAGTGGGAAGGATCCCATCCACAATGTTAGTGCTGAGAAGAGGCAGAAGTTTTCCATACTTCTCCTTGAAAGCCTGGGGGTTGACCACCAGTTTTCCGAGCTTTTCCAATTCCTCGACCTTAGGAATTTTGAAGGTGTATTTCCTAGCTCTCTTTCTTCCGTAATCCATGGTATAGATCCTTAAGTCCTTTCTCCGTTTCTCTCTTTCTCTGAAGTTCAAAACGTTCGTTATTTAGTTTCCGTGAAAAACGACTCGAAAAAGACACTTTTGTTTTTTAGTTATTATGATGAATGCATGAATGCATGAATGCACACACAAGAGTTTTTAAACAAACACGGCGTAGAAGGGTATAGTGGTCATGGAGTCACAACGCAAACCTCGTCCCAGGGTAAACTAAGGATAAGGATTTTTGTACCTGTAGAACGGGTTCTAGGGGTCTCAGAGCGTTTGCTCAATCTTAAAGATACGTTGACTCGTATCTATAAGAGAGTTTTCTCTGAGTGTAGTATCTTCATGACAATTACTTTCGTAATCACCACTCTACGTCCTAAAAAGGCTTTAAGTGGGGTTAACGTGTTTCTAGGTCCTCCTGGTACAAATCAGTCTCGGAATGCATTGGCGCAGTTAATCACAACCAGCCAGGAAAATCCCAAGAGTAGATTTGGGAACCAAGATTAGAGGGCCTTCACCGAGAAGACATCCTCCATCCTGTCTTATGTTGCACTAAAATCCGGGTATAGGATTTCTCACCACAAGGGGGAATCAAGCCCTTTCCCGATACAGAAAAAACAAAATAAACAAGTATACATGCAGCAAACACATGAAATGACACAGAGGTTAGGCACGACCTCTCTTATTTGAGGGGGAATTTGGTATCCCTAATTCCTCACTGGGGGCTGGACCAGTACAGGTCAACCATTGGTTTGGATGAAAAACCAAGGTTATTACTTTCCACAGCAGAGTCGCCATTTTTCTATGGTGTCGTTTTTTTACCTCCCCGTTTTACATGGGAGGACGGCACGCTAAACCCTTCACGCGAAATTTGGAAGGAGAATGCGCCCGGGGCGGGATGAATTTTGTTTCAGTTCTTCCTACGATATCATACGAACTTTTTAATTATCCTACGAGTAGGAAAGGGGAAAAAGATCTCAAATAAACCCTAGGAGTTTGCTAAGTGTGGGGATTCACCTAAACTAGAAATTCTGGAGTCCGGGAGGTCGGATATACATAGGGAAGAGTTTAAGCACCCTACATATCCGTAGTACTCTACGGGAACCTTCTCTGTGTCTATGTGTTTGTGTTTGTTGCTGATGATTGGGAAAGTTTCTCCTTTGTGTTAGGAGAAGGAATTGAATTGAATTAAAAAGACAGACAGACTGACTATTTTTGGTATATTATTAGCTCGCTGAGATTCCTTGTGAACCTCATGCCTACATATCCCTAATGGAAATCAGAGCTTTTTGTAATTCGGAGAACTAATTAGGGAAATTAATGATTTTTTGTGCCTTGCTTGAAGCTCAAGGTTGAAGCTTGGATTAAATCTCTGTTTACAGTAAAGAGACATGAAATCATCTTTACAGAGAGGTATTTCTACTATTCCACCACAAACATTTTTAAAGTGACAGAAAAGTTGAAATTTGTTTCATTAAGAGAGGGAGCCTACTTGGTTGATCAAGTATGACAGCCACATGCCTCTTGAATGAAAGATTCTTGACCAAATTAGGGAAAGTTGTACAAGTCTGGGTGTGTTGCCAAAGCATGCCTTTCACGAGTCCTAAATGGGAGAATGTTTGAAATGATTGTTTGTTTGAAATGATTGTTTTGTTTGAAACGATTGTTTGTTTGTGGTGAGATAGGAGAAATACCTACCTATGAAGATGAGCTATGTCTATCTACTGTTTGAAAGATTTGATTTTTAGCTTGCTTGAATGAGGCCCAAGCTTGAGGCTTTTTGATTGGTTGATTAATTATTGACTCTGGGAGATGACTCCACTGGAAATTAACTTTTGAATGATTTGTGTTCTGTATGAAGCCCAGAATTGAGGCTGACTCTAGTTGGAGAGTGTTTCATTTTGTTTTATGATTGAAAGGTTTTTTAGTGTTCTGTATAAAGCCCAGACTTGTGGCTGACTCTACCTAGGGAGACTCTATTTTTGTGCCTTGTATGAAGCCCAAGGTTGTGGGTGACTCTTAGCTGAGGAAGTTATTATTTTCTGCTTTGTATGAAGCCCAAGGTTATGGCTGATTGTGGAGGAAACTGAGTATGGATGACTCTATGGGGAAAAGATCCTAGAGGTTAGGAATCTTTGACACAGGAAATGTGGTTTATCTGCCTTGTACAAAGCCCAAGGTTGTGGCTACTTGATGATGAAGGACTCACTGGGGAGACTCTATTATCTGCCTTGTACAAAGCCCAAGGTTGTGGCTGATTCTCTAGGGGATACCTATGATAGGGTTTTGACTCTAAGAGGAGTATGTGCCTTGTACAAAGCCCAAGGTTGAGGCTGACTTTTTTTAATGGGGAAAGATCTACCAGTGTGGGATCTTTTGACTTAGAGGGATTTTTGTTGAGGATTTTCCTAAGGGTTGACTCTACTGAGGATTGTGCTTTTGTTGAATGAAAAACTCAAGTTGAAAGATTGACTCTTACTAGAGGATTTATTTAGATGATTGACCTAAATTAGACTCTATCGGAGAATTGGTTTTTATTGACTGAGATGGACTTTAAGTGAGATTTATCTTTTTAAGAATTGAATTTTTGGAAGCTAACCCTTTCCAGGGAAATATGACTTTAGAGGACTGATTTTGGAGGCTAACCCTTTCCAGGGGTTTTACTCTGCTAGAGAGTTTGTCTTTTGAAAGTTTTTGGAAGCTAGCCCTTTCCAGGGAATTATGATTTAAAGGAGTGATTTTTGGAGGCTGACCCTTTCCAGGGATTTATGATTATGGCAGAATGATTATCTAGTTGAGACTTCTTGTTTAAAGCCTAAGATTAAGGCTGACACTGACTAAGGATCCTAGACTCTGCTAAGGAAGAAAATTAATGAAGATAAGGGTGGCAGAGATTGTCCATGTCTCTCATTCCAAAAGGTGAACTCAATGTGAGATTGAGACATTCTTAGCTTGTTTAAAGTCTGGTTTAAGGAATGGAAGAAACTCACCAGGGTTGGCTAAAAGGGGTGACTAAAGACCTGTTCCTATGTTTATAAGAAACCTGATGGGTCATTGTATACAAGCTCAAGAGGAAGCTGGGAATGCTTTTAAGAAGCCTGTGGGTCCTTGTAAAAAGCCCAAGAGGAGGCTAATCGAGGGTAATCGAGGGTCCTTGTTATAGCACAAGAGAAACCTATGTGATTTTGAACTTATTTTGGCTCTAAGCAAATGGGTAAGAGGTTTCACCGGGAATAAATCCTCTTGGGTGGATGTGTCCTAGTTTGGGTTCTAAGGCTTTTTCAAGATGTTTCACCGGGAATAATTCATCTTGAGGGTTTGAACTAAAGATCTCTAATTAGGAAAGATCCTTCACCGGGAAGACATTCTCAATCCTAGGCCATAGTCCTATAATATATATAGTTTAACTGTCCTAAGGTTTTACTCAGACGTAGTTCTAAACAATATATAAATAGTTTATATTTGACAGTAATTTTAAATAAAGACTATAAATTGAAAGCTTGTAAAGCCTAACCTGGATGGAGTGGAGGCCTTTGAAGATGTATGTACAAAGCCTTACCAGCAGTTTTGTTGATAACAGTTGAATATTTATTATAAACAGTTAAAGGTTTTTGAAAATAGAAGAAGTGAGGATGGACATAGGTTACATAGGTATCTGAAGAGTTTCACCGGGAATAATTCCCTTCAAATACCAGAAGAATATTTTGAAAACAGATAGAAGATTTTGTAAATACAGTTTTGAAAACAAACTATGAAAAGAAAGAAGGTGTTGGGTCTTACACACTAATAGAGGCCCAAAAGATTTATTTATTGTTCATGAGAAACAGTTGTTTGAAAATGATATACTGTTGTTGTAAACAGTTTTATTGTCTGGAAAAATAAAAGGGGTTGGGACTTACACTCTGTTAGAGGCCCAAAAGATTTATTTACTGTTCTTGAGAAACAGTTGAGGAGATACAAGGTTTTGTTGTCTGAAAACCTGGATCGTCTGTTCGATCGGAGATTGAAAATAGTTTTGAAAATTGACAAAAGTCAACTTAATTAAAGTAAAGATGAAAATCTATACCTAATTAAGACCTAAATGATTAGGATTTTATCACTAAAATATTTATGAGAGATTAGGTTTTGAAAATTTAAGGAAAACATGTATTAAAAGTATTTTAAAATACTTAAAAATACACTATTTTTTAACCTAATAAAAATGCATCAAATAAATAATATATTTGTAATTTTTTTGATTATCCATAAAATAGGTATATCAAATAACAAGTGTGTGAAAAATCAAACAAAAATGATTTAATTTGAAGGGTGAATTAATTGGTTGAAGTTGTGAAGAAAATAAGTGAGAAAAGTGATAAAAAATAAGGATTTGTGTCTACCAAGGCTTGAACCTACGCTTTCATGGTTACCACACAAAACAAAGCCAACTGAGCTACACGCTCAGTGTGACTAAAGAGGGACTTCATTTAGTTATATGTGAAACACGCGCGTTAAAATGAAAAATAAAAACAAGAGGTCTGAGGGGGGGATCGAACCCCAGACCTTGTGGCAAGAGAGAGTGGAAGCGCATGTGACCAAGTGAGCTAAACGATGTATTCTTTTAAAACACACTTTCAGTTAATTATATTTTAGACTTTCCCCTGAGAATTCAAAAATGGCGCCACCCACCATCTTCATCTTCAACCTCAAGCTTTCCATTTTTTGAATTTCTGAACTTGCTCATTTCTCAACCAAACGTGATGATGTAAACATGAATTTTGCTCTAAATTTCCTCACGAATCCAGATATGCAACTAATATTTATTTATATTGACTACAACTATCTAATTTTTCAGAAAACACGAAGAACATATGAACCCTAATTTTAAAATTAAATGATGAACAAGATGAATAAATGAATGATGATAGAGGGTTTTTAATCCTCTGATGATGCTGAGCAAACTGGTATCGAGATATATCAATAAGAGTACTTAATTATGAGTGTTAGAGTTTGGAAAAATACCTCTAAAAATGGAGGTCGATGGCTATGGTGGAGAACTTCTGGCTTTGAGTGACTGATTGCAAAGGCTTCCTGGGACCTTGTTGATGCTATCTGGGCACTTGGATTTCTTTGAATACCTCTGAAATGATCTACCCGACCCCTCTTTCTTGATCTTCAAGTAGAAATGGAAGATGGTGATTCTGCACTTACAGATGAGCTGCGACCATCTGGATAGCTTCACTACACCCTAAGGAATGTGTCTGAATGCTTGGACTTGCTTGACACCCTCTGAATTGTTCTACAGACCTCCAACTGACTTTGCTCCAAATTGAAAGTGAAGATGGTGTTCTTGCACTTAAAGAAGTGTTCCAGGTGCTTGGATCACTTCTAATGGACCCCCTTGAGAGGTTTGAACACTTAGTTTCAAAGGAAGAGCTCTGGTTTGAAGAACCCGAGTCTTCTTGCCAAAGAACCTTTGAAAAACCTAAGTGTGAGAGGAAGAAGGAGAAAGCAAGAATTGGATTTGCTTTTGTGTGTTTAATATGAAGGATGACACTTCTATTTATAGGCAAAGAGCTCTGTACAGATTGGAAGAGTGAGCTTGCTTAATGAGGGAGTTTTGGTTTCTTGGCCATGAAGAAATTCAAAGAATCTCCAAAATGCAATGATGGCCAAATCGAGCTAGCTCCCTATCCATTGATCTTATCTGGTCTTGGGGAACATTTCTAATGCAGAGTGTGTTCCAATTGGTTGGTGAGAAGATTCCTTTGATGATTCATCCATTTGCCATAAATTCTCAAAATGCAATCATGACATAATCACATGTTCTTGTTTTGGGAATATTCTTCAATTCTCATGCCATGGTGAAAATGAATGTATGGCATCTCTTATTATGTGTTATGGGTCGTGTAGCATCCATTGGTGAAGTCATTTGCACAAAATTGCAAAGTTTCAAAATGGTACATGACCTGTAATTTTACTTCATGAGGCCAACTTTGAACAAGCATAACTCTTAGCTCAAAATGAATTTGGAAAAGGTTGAGCACAATTTGGAAAGCCCTTAACATGTACTTCAATTCATTAGTTTGGGGTTTCTTCAGAATCATTTGGGAAAATTGTGAAAAATGGGCCTAAAGTTTGGAGAAAACTAGGTCAAAAACACTTAGAATTTTTTCTAAGTTTTCATGACCTATAACTTCCAAAGCCTAAATCTCTCAAATGATTGATCTTTTGAAAAAAGTTGCTATGTAAGGAGTTGTTTTATTTGATGAGATCTACAACTTTCATGTTGGAGGTTTTTTGAGTTGTGTAGGTGAAATTTTGAGTTCCCAAAGTACCCTTAAAAACCCTAATTCCTGACTTTTTGATCCATGATGAATTTTCTTGAATTTCTTTTGCCAAATGAATTTAATAATCATATATTGATGATATTGATCTTTAAAAGTAATGGTTTGACCAAAAATCCTAAACGTCAAAGGTGATCTTGCATAGTTAACTTTTTCCAAATGAAGTGAGATTTTGGACTTTTGTGTTGAATCAAGCTCTCCTCCCCAAATGAATGATATGAATGGGTTATATTGAGGTAGTAGAAGTTCTTGAGCCATGTTTTAAGTTGTGAATTCTTGTCCTGATTAAAAGTCAACTGTGCAAGTGAATTAGGTCTGAAACCCTAATTGTCGACCAAATGAAACTGATGACTGTAGATCTTGAATTGAGGTATAATGCTAAATGGATGTTGTTATGTGGATCATTTGAAGATGATTGAATCCTTCGAGCAATGTCCTGGATCTTTTTAAGGTTTCCCAAATGTGGTCCCTGATTTCATTCCTTGATGGGCTCAAAACCCTAGTCTGGTGATCTGAGCAAGCCCGAGTCTTGATGACTGATGTCTAATCAATCATAGGTAAATGAATGAATCATTTGAGTCATGTGATTGGTTTATAGGTTATTCTCTTGTTAATTGATCCTTTTCCTGAGCTCTTTTATCTTTGAACATCCTCGATTAAGTATCAGATGAATAGGTGACTGCTCTGAGTACCTATCTTGAATTTGATGAGATGTTTGGAGGTATGACATCTCAGGGGGGGGGGGGGTCAAAATTAGGGTATGACAAATAGTACAACTTTGCATTTAATGTTTCACACTTTTGTCAACTACCTCGAGCCATGCTTTTGCTGCTTTTACTGACTTTGCCTTTTGTAGCTTCTAACGTTCCTTTTGTCAGTCAGAGATTAGACTTAATAGACCGTCATCTTGTACTTGCTTCTGGACTCATATTTGTGAATAACAACGTTTGAATATCAGAGTCAACAGCTTGGTGCAGAGCATCTTCTTGTCTTCTGACTTTGAAGAGCTTGAGCGTGATACCATAAGAACTTCAGTGCTTCTGCTTTTGACTTCATGTTCTTCTGATGCTTCATAGTTCATGTTCTGATTCTGCTTGACCATCTTCTGATGTCTTGCCAGAGCATGTTCTGATGTAGCCATCCAGAACCTTCTGAGTCAGTGCTTCTGAGCGCTGAATTGTGCATACTCTTTATGTATTTCCTGAAATGGAAAATGCAAAGGATTAGAGTACCATATTATCCTATACAAAATTCATATATAATGTTATCATCAAAACATAGAATATTGATCAGAACAAATCTTGTTCTAACAATCTCCCCCTTTTTGATGATGACAAAAACATATATAATTGATATGAATTTGTAACCAGAATATCAGATGACCAAAGATAATTACACAGTTATAGCATAAGTATATAATCAGAGTGTGTGAATATGTCTCCCTTTGAGATTAACAATCTCCCCCTGAAATTAATACTAGAAGAATTAATAAATAAAAGACTTCCCTGAGTATTTTTCCATTTTAGTAGAGACTTTCACTTTGCATAGAACTTCAGAACATTCAGAGCTTCTGATTCTTGCTTCCATAGGACAGCTTCAGAGCTTTGAATTTCTCCTTTGTAATCAATTGAATCATATCATGCTTGATTGTATCAGAACATTCTTGAATGTATCAGAGCAGCATTCTTACATTCTGAAATGTATCAGAGCATTATTTATAATATCAAAGCATTCTTAAAGAAAAAAATCAGAGCATGAAAGTATCAGAGCATTCTAAGAAGAATATCAGAACATTCTTTTTGCTTCTGATCTTGAAGCTTCACAACACTAAGCTTGCTTCAAATCTTCAAGAACATGCTTCTTCATAGAATTGCTTTTCCTCATGTATTTGCTTCTCATGTTTAGCTTTTTCAGAATATCTTCAATCCTGCAAAAACTATCAAAAACATAGAACATGCAAATAATGTTAGGAATGTTGAGACTTAATCCCAGCAACTGATATAATAAATCAATTCAATTATCATGTTTCTCCCCCTTTTTGTCATAACATCAAAAAGCATTAAAAGATTTAGATGATAAAAGACACAGAGTGAAGAAGATAAAACTTTCATTGATTAAATATCAAAAGGTACAAAAGATAGAAAAAGATGCAAGTAAAGCAGATGCATAGAAACAAAGAAAATAGACTAAGACCAAAGACAGACTACGACGGGCCAAGCCTAGAAGCTAAGATGGCTAGAAGATTTTTAATCTCAGTAGTGTCTTCCTTCTGATTAGGCTTTATGAAAAGAGAGAGAGAGAGACGAACAAACACAGACAAAGAACAATGAGGATGAATGGAAAGAGATGAAATGATATAGAGATGCGTTTATATAGGCACGGATTTGAAATAATATGCAATATGATTCTGAATGAAAGAGATTACAGAAATTGAATCAGTTAGCATTTAATGATGAGTGACGTTAGGGTAAAACGTGATATTTTAAATGATTTGCACAGTTACCTAGGGCGGCATCTCATCAGCTGCACGCATGCTTGTTCCTTTAGAGTGAACACGTGTTCATCTTCTGGAATAGCTGGTGACAGCTGTTTTGCTTTAAAAGAAATTCTGAGTCATCTTAGACATATGAAACGTTAGAAATAACAGAATCAGAATATCTAACTGATCAACATTTTCAGAACTTCTGATAAGAAAATAAATAATCATTTCAAATCTAATCCATATATCAGATCTTCCCATCCTTTCATTCTGGGCATAAATCCATACTGATATTCTTCATAATGAACTTAAACCTATCTTCAGCAAGAGGTTTTGTAAATATATCAGCCCATTGATGGTCTGTATCAACAAATTTTAAAGATAGAATACCCTTCTGAACATAGTCCCTAATGAAGTGATGTTTGATCTCAATATGTTTAGCTTTGGAATGTAAGATTGGATTCTTAGATAAACAAATAGCAGAAGTATTATCACAGAAGATAGAAATGTTACTCTCATATATCTGATAATCTTCTAGCTGACTCTTCATCCAGAGCATCTGTGTACTACATCAAACAGCAGCAACATATTCTGCTTCTGTTGTAGAGAGGGCAATTGTAGCTTGCTTCTTGCTATACCAGGAGATCAGATGACTTCCAAGAAACTGCCAGCTTCCAGAAGTACTTTTTCTTTCAACTCTATCTCCAGCGTAATCAGTATCACAATATCCTACTAGGTTGTAATCTTCAGATCTTTTGTAGACTAAACCAACATTAGTAGTACCTTTTAGATACCTCATAATTCTCTTAACATCTGTTAAGTGAGATTCTCTAGGATCTGATTGGAATCTGGAACACAGAAAACACTGAATAAAATATCAGGTCTAGAAGCAGTAAGATATAGAAGAGATCCAATCATACCTCTGTAGAGCTTCTGATCTACCTTCTTACTTACCTCATCCTTACCTAGAACACACGTTGGATGCATAGGAGTCCTTGCTTCTATGCTTTCTGAAAGATTAAACTTCTTCAGAAGTTCTTTCACATACTTGGTCTGATGAACATAAGTTCCTTAAGAAGTTTGATTGATCTGGATCCCAAGAAAATACTTGAGTTCTCCCATCATGCTCATTTCAAACTCAGCCTGCATAGACTTAGCAAACTCCTTTCCAAGTCTAGCATTAGATGTTCCAAAGATAATATCATCAACATAAATTTGGAAAATTAAAATATCCTTTTTAAAGGTTTTACAGAAGAGTGTTGTATCCACTTGTCCTCTAGCGAAACCATTATCCAGAAGAAAACAACTTAATCTTTCATACCAAGCTCTGGGAGCTTGCTTCAGGCCATATAATGATTCCCTTAATTTGAAAATGTAACACCCCAATTCTACCCAACGAATAACCGATAATTATAACGAAAAATCAGAGTTATAAAAATTCTAACACAACATGGGATGCTACACTATCAACTTTAAAACAACGACATTCAATCAAATTGCAATTCATATACATAACACATAATTTCGGATGAACCGATAACAACCTGTTCAGTCTTTAAAATCGAAAGAATTTTAATTACTGCGCAGCAGATTCATAATTTCAACTGAAAATACCAACCATCATATCCAATTCGAGACAACTTTAAGACATCAAGTCTTTAATGAAAACAACCTAAAAATTCAGCAACATAACAAAAACAACAATAAGGAAAACACGCGTTCATCCCCCCGAGTGTTACGAATCACAGCGACCAACACCTGACTCGAACTAATGAAGGTAAGCAGCCTTCACTCTGGATTACCTGCACGTTACCAACATAAGGGTAACATTCAAATAGAAGGGGTGAGATATCAAACCATATAATCGAGTGTATGATAAACAATATATAATATCAGATTATATAAAATCACCACTTCAACAACTTTCAAACAACATAAATAGTCACAATTCAACAACACAGGACATCATTATATTATAATAATAACAATTCAAATATGCGACATGAATGCGACTTATACAATGCACATGCATGTGGTACCATTGGAGCCGAACTCCCAACTCAAAAATCCGCCAGGTTATCGAGGCGTCAACAAGGCATAAGCCTTTAACTTATTTTGCCAATCCAGGACAACGTGGTGAGCATTAGGTCCTACATAAAAATTGCCAATCCAGGCCAACTTAATAATGTTATGCTATGCATGCGACAACAACATCAACTTAATCAACACAACACAACAACGACAAAATGCAACAACGACAAATACCTTAATCAACATTGATCACAAGACCGACAACTGCAAAACAACTTAACAACGTTGGTCATATGACCTGCAACTTAATAATGCCCATAAATCGGGACAATTCAACACAGTAACAATTGTTTAACAACAACATCAACATTGGCCATAAGTCTACAACTTGATATTTGCCAACAAATTGAGGCAATCCAACCAGATACAACACCACCCGCAAATTCACAATTTTCAATAAGCATACCGCATAACAAATTAACCAAATTATACTACAACCAACCGCATAATTATTCAAAAAATTTCGACTAAAACCTGATTAATTGATTATCGGCTGAACCAACAATTATTTTCCCACTATGTATCAATGTTCTTATTACGACTCGGTTAAATTAATACTACACTGCTATTGACTAGTCTATACTACTAATGTTGTTTTCTGTCAAAACTACCAGACTGCTATTTATTACCATCTGCTACATGTATACTACATGTCAATTTTATTGTCCTACTACATATATACTAGTTTCAATCCAATGGTTACTTATATTTAAATTGGTAAACCTCCTACTTTCCACTACTAACTATTTCCACCATTTTATTATCAAATCTGTCGATTCATATGACACTGTAGCTTCTACCAATATTTACCACCTCTATAATTTCCTTGCTACTAAATTTAACTAAAATTCATAATTAAAATTTCAATAATTTAGTAAGGATGTAATATTATTTGGCAGCTCCAACTTACCCTACTGATAACTCTAAACATGTCGGAATTACGCAAAATAAATAAAAAGTGACTTTTAATAACTCAAAACAACTCTATTGATAACTTTAACAACACTATTGATAACTCTAACAACTCTATTGACAACTCTATCGACAACTCTAACTAAATTAAAAATTAACTTAAATTAACCAATTTACTCAAATATTTTTATCTCTAATTTAAAACTCCTATAAACTATTCTACTAATTATACTAAATTATTGTTATTATTATTATTATACATTGTTATCATAATGATTCTTATAATATACTAATTGAAAACATGCACATGGATTGCCATACGCCTAGAAACGTGATTACTAGTTGAAGACACAAGTTCCGCACCGTAACATACTAATTGTCATATGCATCAATAATTATCTATCAAATTGGCTTTGTACATCAAGACTTAGAACACCACAGTACGGACATGGTTAAATCGACGCTACAGTATACTGGCTATACATTATCAAATTGTTATTTACCAGTAGCCATCTCTATCAAAACATAGACAACAATATGTAAAATATTAAATTGGGTTCTCAATCATCTCAATTTTATCAATATATATATCAAATTCAAACACAAACAAAACAATTTTTACAAACCCAATCCTATATACTATTCATCATCTACCCTGTTATAGAGTCAGAATCCCACCCTTACCTTGGATTGAAGGTTGCTCTATAAATTTCTCTCCGATCGAATTCCTAATTTTTGCCCATTTGGTTCTCTTCTCGGCACTCTCACGTCTAATTCTTGTTCTGCTTGAAAACCTAGAACTTCTTTATTGATACTTCTATTTATATGTTATTTATTCAACTAACTAATCATATTAATACTACTATTGTGTTATTATTCTATTGGGCTTCATTTTAACACTCTCATAATTACTACTTCCAACACAACAACTAGCCCACTTTAACTAATACTGTATACTCCATTTTATTCTATGTCTCCAATTCTCGGTTTAATTTCAATTACTCGGAAAATTATCCAAACTTCAAATATTGCTCTAATAATATTTCTAATACCAAAAATATTAAAATTCTCGATTAACTCTCGACCCGCTATCCCGTAATGATACCGACTCGGTCGCTCTAAACGCGCAAAAACTCAATAAATACTCAAGTAATCCAAATTAAATGATAAATCGAAATATGGGTGTTACAACTCTACCCCACTTAGAATATTTTCGTCCTCGAAAATTTGTCCGACTCAACCATTCCTAACTTCGTTCTCGCATATAACTCTCCGATAGACAAGTTGCATTTGACAACACTTTAATTACCACTCTTTCTACATAAACGAACTCAACAAAGTTTAAATCCAATATACTAATCCTTCCATACATTCATGAGCAACGAAACTACTAGCAGCACCAATTAATCAACAATAGTAATTAAAGAAATACTATTAGAAAAATACGCACATCCGGCAATGCTGCCATCATTAGCTGTCTGAGTTCCAGCTAAAGCGAACACCTTTCCACTAACTTGTGCCTTCTTTGGTTTTTGACACTGATTACCAATGTGTCCCTCTTCACCGTAGTTGAAACAGATCATCTCCTTATGCTTGCATTCAGATATTGCATGTCCGATCTTACCACAACGGAAACATCTTTTCTCCCCAGCAGTACACACATCACTCTTGGGACCAGGTTCTCCATATTTGAAACAGACCACGCTAGCAGGAGCTCCTCCCCCACTAGTTTTTTTGCCTTTAGCCACTTCTGCTTTTCCCTTTCCAACAAGAGCATCATAAGGTGTGCTACGGTTCTGCTTACCTCTCCTATCCTTGACAAGTTTGTTATGTGCATTATGATCTTCTTCATAAATCCTGCAACTACCAATCATATTAGGAAAGATACGAATCTTCTGATACCCAACAGCTTTCTTAATCTCAGAGCGCAATCCGTTCTCAAACTTGATGCATTTTGAAAACTCAGCACCTGCTCCCTCATAATACGGGTAGAACTTGGCCATCTCAGTGAACTTTGCAGTATACTCTGTCACTGACATATTACCCTGTTTCAGCTCAAGGAACTCAATCTCCTTCTTACCCCGAACATCTTCCGGATAATACTTCCTCAGAAACTCTCTGTGGAAAACAATCCAAGTGATCTCTTCACTAGCAACTTCCAATCTCTGATGAGTCTCTAACCACCAGTCATCAGCTTCGACTGCCAGCATATGAGTTCCATACCGAACCTTCTGCGCCTGAGTGCAGTCCATCACACGGAATATCCTCTCAATCTCCTTCAACCACTCCAATGCGCCATCAGGGTCATGCTTGCCTTTGAAGACCGGCGGATTCTCTCTCTAGAAGGTTGCTAAACTGCGAGATCCTGCATTCTCATCAGCATTTGGCTGAATTGCCAAAGCCTGCGCCATAGCCTCCAAAGCAGCAGCAATCGCGGCATCGTTTCTACCAGCCATCTCAACTAAGCACTACAACATAAACAACAATCAGATAAAGTAATTAACAATACTCGATTGTTAACTAAATACGACTCGACATTTGGCCGGACGGACCGACCTGCTCTGTTACCACTAATGTAACACCCCAATTCTACCCAACGAATAATCGATAATTATAACAAAAAATCAGAGTTATAAAAATTCTAACACAACATGGGATGCTACACTATCAACTTTAAAACACGACATTCAATCAAATTACAATTCAGATACATAACACATAATTTCATATGAACCGATAACAACTTATTCAGTCTTTAAAATCGAAAGAATTTTAATTATTGCGCAGCGGATTCATAATTTCAATTGAAAATACCAACCATCTTATCCAATTCGAGACAACTTTAAGACATCAAGTCTTTAATGAAAACAACTTAAAAATTCAGCAACATAACAGAAACAACAATAAGGAAAACACGCGTTCATCCCCCCGAGTGTTACGTATCAGAGCAACCAACACCTAACTCGAACTAATGAAGGTAAGCAGCCTTCACTCTGGATTACCTGCACGTTACCAACATAAAGGTAACATTCAAACTGAAGGGGTGAGATATCGAACCATATAATTGAGTGTATGATAAACAATATATTATATCATATTATATAAAATCACCACTTCAACAACTTTCAAACAACATAAATCGTCACAATTCAACAACACATGACATCATTATATTATAATAATAACAATTCAAATATGCGACATGAATGCGACTTATACAATGCACATGCATGTGGTACCATTGGAGCAGAACTCCCAACTCAAAAATCCGCCAGGTTTTCGAGGCGTCAATAAGGCATAAGCCTTCAACTTATTTTGCCAATCCAGGCCAACATGGTGAGCATTAGCTCCAACATAAAAATTGCTAATCCAGGCCAACTTAATAATGTTATGCTATGCATGCGAAAACAACATCAACTTAATCGACACATTACAACAACGACAAAATGCAACAACGACAAACACCTTAATCAACATTGATCACAAGACCGGCAACTGCAAAACAACTTAACAACGTTGGTCATATGACCTGCAACTTAATAATGCCCATAAATCGGGACAATTCAACACAATAACAATTGTTTAACAACAACATCAACATTGGCCATAAGTCTACAACTTGATATTTGCCAATAAATTGAGGCAATCCAACCAGATACAACACCACCCGCAAACTCGCAATTTTCAATAAGCATACCGCATAACAAATCAACCAAATTATACTACAACCAACCGCATAATTATTCAGAAAATTTCGACAAAAACCTGATTAATTGATTATCGGCTGAACCAAAAAATATTTTCCCACTTTGTATTAATGTTCTTATTACGACTCGGTTAAATTAATACTACACTGCTATTGACTAGTCTATACTGCTAATGCTGTTTTCTGTCAAAACTACCAGACTGCTATTTATTACCTTCTGCTACATGTATACTACATGTCAATTTTATTGTCCTACTACATATATACTTGTTTCAATCAAATGGTTACTTATATTTAAATTGGTAAACCTGCTACTTTCCACTACTAACTATTTCTACCATTTTATTATCAAATTTGTCGATTCATATGACACTGTAGCTTCTACCAATATTTACCAGCTCTATAATTTCCTTGCTACTAAATTTAACTTAAATTCATAATTAAAATATCAATAATTTAGTAAGGATGTATTATTATTTGGCAGCTCCAACTTACCCTACTGACAACTCTAAACATGTCGGAATTACGCAACATAAATAAAAAGTGACTTTTAATAACTCAAAACAACTCTATTGATAACTTTAACAACACTATTGATAACTCTAACAACTCTATTGACAACTCTATCGACAACTCTAACCAAATTGAAAATTAACTTAAATTAACCAATTTACTCAAATATTTTTATCTCTAATTTAAAACTCCTAAAAACTATTCTACTAATTATACTAAATTATTGTTATTATTATTATTATTATACATTGTTATCATAATGATTCTTATAATATACTAATTGAAAACATGCACATGGATTGCCATACACCTAGAAACGTGATTACTAGTTGAAGACACAAGTTCCGCACAGTAACATACTAATTGTCATATGCATCAATAACTATCTATCAAATTGGCTTTGTACATCAAGACTTAGAACACCACAGTACGGACATGGTTAAATCGACGCTACAGTATACTGGCTATACATTATCAAATTGTTATTTACCAGTAGCCATCTCTATCAAAACATAGACAACAGTATGTAAAATATTAAATTGGGTTCTCAATCATCTTTCAATTTTATCAATATATATATCAATTTCAAACACATACAAAATAATTTTTACAAACCCAATCCTATATACTATTCATCATCTACCTTGTTATAGAGTCAGGATCCCACCCTTACCTTGGATTGAAGGTTGCTCTATAAATTTCTCTCCGATCGAATTCCTAATTTTTGCCCATTTGGTTCTCTTCTCGGCACTCTCACGTCTAATTCTTGTTCTGCTTGAAAACCTAGAACTTCTTTACTGATACTTCTATTTATATGTTATTTATTCAACTAACTAATCATATTAATACTACTATTGTGTTATTATTCTATTGGGCTTCATTTCAACACTCTCATAATTACTACTTCCAACACAACAACTAGCCCACTTTAACTAATACCGTATACTCCCTTTTATTCTATGTCTCCAATTCTCGGTTTAATTTCAATTACTCGGAAAATTCTCCAAACTTCAAATATTGCTCTAATAATATTCTAATACTAAAAATATTAAAATTCTCGATTAACTCTCGACCCGCTATCCCGTAATGATACCGACTCGGTCGCTCTAAGCGCGCAAAAACTCAATAAATACTAAAATAATCCAAATTAAATGATAAATCGAAATATGGGTGTTACAACTCTCCCCCACTTAGAATATTTTCGTCCTCGGAAATTTATCCGACTCAACCATTCCTAACTTCGTTCCCGCATATAACTCTCCGATTGACAAGTTGCATTTGACAACACTTTAATTACAACTCTTTCTACATAACCGAACTCAACAAAGTTTAAATCCAATATACTAATCCTTCCATACATTCATGAGCAACGAAACTACTAGCAGCTCCAATTAATCAATAGTAATTAAAGAAATACTATTAGAAAAATACGCACATCCGGCAATGCTGCCATCATTAGCTGTCTGAGTTCCAGCTAAAGCGAACACCTTTCCACCAACTTGTGCCTTCTTTGGTTTTTGACACTGATTACCAATGTGTCCCTCTTCACCGCAGTTGAAACAGATCATCTCCTTATGCTTGCATTCAGATATTGCATGTCCGGTCTTACCACAACGGAAACATCTATTCTCCCCAGCAGTACACACATCACTCTTGTGACCAGGTTCTCCACATTTGAAACAGATCTAGCTAGCAGGAGCTCCTCCCCCACTAGTTTTCTTGCCATTAGCCACTTCTGCTTTTCCCTTTCCAACTAGAGCATCATAAGGTGTGCTACGGTTCTGCTTACCTCTCCTATCCTTGACAAGTTTGTAATGTGCATTATGATCTTCTTCATAAATCCTGCAACTACCAATCATATTAGGAAAGATACGAATCTTCTGATACCCAACAGCTTTCTTGATCTAGGAGCGCAATCCGCTCTCAAACTTGATGCACTTTGAAAACTCAGCACCTGCTCCCTCATAATACGGGTAGAACTTGGCCAACTCAGTGAACTTTGCAGTATACTCTGTCACTGACATATTACCCTATTTCAGCTCAAGGAACTCAATCTCCTTCTTACCCCGAACATCTTCCGGATAATACTTCCTCAGAAACTCTCTGCGGAAAACAATCCAAGTGATCTCTTCACTAGCAACTTCCAATCTCTGATGAGTCTCTAACCACCAGTCATCAGCTTCGACTGCAAGCATATGAGTACCATACCGAACCTTCTGCGCCTGAGTGCAGTCCATCACACGCAATATCCTCTCAATCTCCTTCAACCACTCCAATGCGCCATCAGGGTCATGCTTGCCTTTGAAGACCGGCGGATTCTCTCTCTAGAAGGTTGCTAAACTGCGAGATCCTGCATTCTCATCAGCATTTGGCTGATTTGCCAAAGCCTGCGCCATAGCCTCCAAAGCAGCAGCAATCGCGGCATCGTTTCTACCAGCCATCTCAACTAAGCACTAGAACATAAACAACAGTCAGATAAAGTAATTAACAATACTCGATTGTTAACTAAATACGACTCGACATTTGTCCGGACGGACCGACCTGCTCTGTTACCACTAATGTAACACCCCAATTCTACCCAACGAATAATCGATAATTATAACAAAAAATCAGAGTTATAAAAATTCTAACACAACATGGGATGCTACACTATCAACTTTAAAACACGACATTCAATCAAATTACAATTCAGATACATAACACATAATTTCATATGAACCGATAACAACCTATTCAGTCTTTAAAATCGAAAGAATTTTAATTATTGCGCAGCGGATTCATAATTTCAATTGAAAATACCAACCATCTTATCCAATTCGAGACAACTTTAAGACATCAAGTCTTTAATGAAAACAACTTAAAAATTCAGCAACATAACAGAAACAACAATAAGGAAAACACGCGTTCATCCCCCCGAGTGTTACGTATCAGAGCAACCAACACCTAACTCGAACTAATGAAGGTAAGCAGCCTTCACTCTGGATTACCTGCACGTTACCAACATAAAGGTAACATTCAAACTGAAGGGGTGAGATATCGAACCATATAATTGAGTGTATGATAAACAATATATTATATCATATTATATAAAATCACCACTTCAACAACTTTCAAACAACATAAATCGTCACAATTCAACAACACATGACATCATTATATTATAATAATAACAATTCAAATATGCGACATGAATGCGACTTATACAATGCACATGCATGTGGTACCATTGGAGCAGAACTCCCAACTCAAAAATCCGCCAGGTTATCGAGGCGTCAATAAGGCATAAGCCTTCAACTTATTTTGCCAATCCAGGCCAACGTGGTGAGTATTAGCTCCAACATAAAAATTGTTAATCCAGGCCAACTTAATAATGTTATGCTATGCATGCAAAAACAACATCAACTTAATCGACACATTACAACAACGACAAAATGCAACAACGACAAACACCTTAATCAACATTCATCACAAGACCGGCAACTGCAAAACAACTTAACAACGTTGGTCATATGACCTGCAACTTAATAATGCCCATAAATCGGGACAATTCAACACAATAACAATTGTTTAACAACAACATCAACATTGGCCATAAGTCTACAACTTGATATTTGCCAATAAATTGAGGCAATCCAACCAGATACAACACCACCCGCAAATTCGCAATTTTCAATAAGCATACCGCATAACAAATCAACCAAATTATACTACAACCAACCGCATAATTATTCAGAAAATTTCGACAAAAACCTGATTAATTGATTATCGGCTGAACCAAAAAATATTTTCCCACTTTGTATTAATGTTCTTATTACGACTCGGTTAAATTAATACTACACTGCTATTGACTAGTCTATACTGCTAATGCTGTTTTCTGTCAAAACTACCAGACTGCTATTTATTACCTTCTGCTACATGTATACTACATGTCAATTTTATTGTCCTACTACATATATACTTGTTTCAATCAAATGGTTACTTATATTTAAATTGGTAAACCTGCTACTTTCCACTACTAACTATTTCCACCATTTTATTATCAAATTTGTCGATTCATATGACACTGTAGCTTCTACCAATATTTACCAGCTCTATAATTTCCTTGCTACTAAATTTAACTAAAATTCATAATTAAAATATCAATAATTTAGTAAGGATGTATTATTATTTGGCAGCTCCAACTTACCCTACTGACAACTCTAAACATGTCGGAATTACGCAACATAAATAAAAAGTGACTTTTAATAACTCAAAACAACTCTATTGATAACTTTAACAACACTATTGATAACTCTAACAACTCTATTGACAACTCTATCGACAACTCTAACCAAATTGAAAATTAACTTAAATTAACCAATTTACTCAAATATTTTTATCTCTAATTTAAAACTCCTAAAAACTATTCTACTAATTATACTAAATTATTGTTATTATTATTATTATACATTGTTATCATAATGATTCTTATAATA
Organism: Vicia villosa; assembly: GCF_029867415.1. Taxonomy (NCBI): domain Eukaryota; kingdom Viridiplantae; phylum Streptophyta; class Magnoliopsida; order Fabales; family Fabaceae; genus Vicia; species Vicia villosa. The sequence continues at coordinate 18,202,552 of NC_081186.1, read as the reverse complement.
TACTAATTGAAAACATGCACATGGATTGCCATACACCTAGAAACGTGATTACTAGTTGAAGACACAAGTTCCGCACAGTAACATACTAATTGTCATATGCATCAATAACTATCTATCAAATTGGCTTTGTACATCAAGACTTAGAACACCACAGTACGGACATGGTTAAATCGACGCTACAGTATACTGGCTATACATTATCAAATTGTTATTTACCAGTAGCCATCTCTATCAAAACATAGACAACAGTATGTAAAATATTAAATTGGGTTCTCAATCATCTTTCAATTTTATCAATATATATATCAATTTCAAACACATACAAAACAATTTTTACAAACCCAATCCTATATACTATTCATCATCTACCTTGTTATAGAGTCAGGATCCCACCCTTACCTTGGATTGAAGGTTGCTCTATAAATTTCTCTCCGATCGAATTCCTAATTTTTGCCCATTTGGTTCTCTTCTCGGCACTCTCACGTCTAATTCTTGTTCTGCTTGAAAACCTAGAACTTCTTTACTGATACTTCTATTTATATGTTATTTATTCAACTAACTAATCATATTAATACTACTATTGTGTTATTATTCTATTGGGCTTCATTTCAACACTCTCATAATTACTACTTCCAACACAACAACTAGCCCACTTTAACTAATACCGTATACTCCCTTTTATTCTATGTCTCCAATTCTCGGTTTAATTTCAATTACTCGGAAAATTCTCCAAACTTCAAATATTGCTCTAATAATATTCTAATACTAAAAATATTAAAATTCTCGATTAACTCTCGACCCGCTATCCCGTAATGATACCGACTCGGTCGCTCTAAGCGCGCAAAAACTCAATAAATACTAAAATAATCCAAATTAAATGATAAATCGAAATATGGGTGTTACAACTCTCCCCCACTTAGAATATTTTCGTCCTCGGAAATTTATCCGACTCAACCATTCCTAACTTCGTTCCCGCATATAACTCTCCGATTGACAAGTTGCATTTGACAACACTTTAATTACAACTCTTTCTACATAACCGAACTCAACAAAGTTTAAATCCAATATACTAATCCTTCCATACATTCATGAGCAACGAAACTACTAGCAGCACCAATTAATCAACAATAGTAATTAAAGAAATACTATTAGAAAAATACGCACATCCGGCAATGCTGCCATCATTAGCTGTCTGAGTTCCAGCTAAAGCGAACACCTTTCCACCAACTTGTGCCTTCTTTGGTTTTTGACACTGATTACCAATGTGTCCCTCTTCACCGCAGTTGAAACAGATCATCTCCTTATGCTTGCATTCAGATATTGCATGTCCGGTCTTACCACAACGGAAACATCTTTTCTCCCCAGCAGTACACACATCACTCTTGTGACCAGGTTCTCCACATTTGAAACAGACCTAGCTAGCAGGAGCTCCTCCCCCACTAGTTTTCTTGCCATTAGCCACTTCTGCTTTTCCCTTCCCAACTAGAGCATCATAAGGTGTGCTACGGTTCTGCTTACCTCTCCTATCCTTGACAAGTTTGTAATGTGCATTATGATCTTCTTCATAAATCCTGCAACTACCAATCATATTAGGAAAGATACGAATCTTCTGATACCCAACAGCTTTCTTGATCTCAGAGCGCAATCCGTTCTCAAACTTGATGCACTTTGAAAACTCAGCACCTGCTCCCTCATAATACGGGTAGAACTTGGCCAACTCAGTGAACTTTGCAGTATACTCTGTCACTGACATATTACCCTGTTTCAGCTCAAGGAACTCAATCTCCTTCTTACCCCGAACATCTTCCGGATAATACTTCCTCAGAAACTCTCTGCGGAAAACAATCCAAGTGATCTCTTCACTAGCAACTTCCAATCTCTGATGAGTCTCTAACCACCAGTCATCAGCTTCGACTGCAAGCATATGAGTACCATACCGAACCTTCTGCGCCTGAGTGCAGTCCATCACACGGAATATCCTCTCAATCTCCTTCAACCACTCCAATGCGCCATCAGGGTCATGCTTGCCTTTGAAGACCGGCGGATTCTCTCTCTAGAAGGTTGCTAAACTGCGAGATCCTGCATTCTCATCAGCATTTGGCTGATTTGCCAAAGCCTGCGCCATAGCCTCCAAAGCAGCAGCAATCGCAGCATCGTTTCTACCAGCCATCTCAACTAAGCACTAGAACATAAACAACAGTCAGATAAAGTAATTAACAATACTCGATTGTTAACTAAATACGACTCGACATTTGGCCGGACGGACCGACCTGCTCTGTTACCACTAATGTAACACCCCAATTCTACCCAACGAATAATCGATAATTATAACAAAAAATCAGAGTTATAAAAATTCTAACACAACATGGGATGCTACACTATCAACTTTAAAACAACGACATTCAATCAAATTACAATTCAGATACATAACACATAATTTCATATGAACCGATAACAACCTATTCAGTCTTTAAAATCGAAAGAATTTTAATTATTGCGCAGCGGATTCATAATTTCAATTGAAAATACCAACCATCTTATCCAATTCGAGACAACTTTAAGACATCAAGTCTTTAATGAAAACAACTTAAAAATTCAGCAACACAAGAGAAACAACAATAAGGAAAACACGCGTTCATCCCCCCGAGTGTTACGTATCAGAGCAACCAACACCTAACTCGAACTAATGAAGGTAAGCAGCCTTCACTCTGGATTACCTGCACGTTACCAACATAAAGGTAACATTCAAACTGAAGGGGTGAGATATCGAACCATATAATTGAGTGTATGATAAACAATATATTATATCATATTATACAAAATCACCACTTCAACAACTTTCAAACAACATAAATCGTCACAATTCAACAACACATGACATCATTATATTATAATAATAACAATTCAAATATGCGACATGAATGCGACTTATACAATGCACATGCATGTGGTACCATTGGAGCAGAACTCCCAACTCAAAAATCCGCCAGGTTATCGAGGCGTCAATAAGGCATAAGCCTTCAACTTATTTTGCCAATCCAGGCCAACGTGGTGAGTATTAGCTCCAACATAAAAATTGTTAATCCAGGCCAACTTAATAATGTTATGCTATGCATGCAAAAACAACATCAACTTAATCGACACATTACAACAACGACAAAATGCAACAACGACAAACACCTTAATCAACATTCATCACAAGACCGGCAACTGCAAAACAACTTAACAACGTTGGTCATATGACCTGCAACTTAATAATGCCCATAAATCGGGACAATTCAACACAATAACAATTGTTTAACAACAACATCAACATTGGCCATAAGTCTACAACTTGATATTTGCCAATAAATTGAGGCAATCCAACCAGATACAACACCACCCGCAAATTCGCAATTTTCAATAAGCATACCGCATAACAAATCAACCAAATTATACTACAACCAACCGCATAATTATTCAGAAAATTTCGACAAAAACCTGATTAATTGATTATCGGCTGAACCAAAAAATATTTTCCCACTTTGTATTAATGTTCTTATTACGACTCGGTTAAATTAATACTACACCGCTATTGACTAGTCTATACTGCTAATGCTGTTTTCTGTCAAAACTACCAGACTGCTATTTATTAACTTCTGCTACATGTATACTACATGTCAATTTTATTGTCCTACTACATATATACTTGTTTCAATCAAATGGTTACTTATATTTAAATTGGTAAACCTGCTACTTTCCACTACTAACTATTTCCACCATTTTATTATCAAATTTGTCGATTCATATGACACTGTAGCTTCTACCAATATTTACCAGCTCTATAATTTCCTTGCTACTAAATTTAACTAAAATTCATAATTAAAATATCAATAATTTAGTAAGGATGTATTATTATTTGGCAGCTCCAACTTACCCTACTGACAACTCTAAACATGTCGGAATTACGCAACATAAATAAAAAGTGACTTTTAATAACTCAAAACAACTCTATTGATAACTTTAACAACACTATTGATAACTCTAACAACTCTATTGACAACTCTATCGACAACTCTAACCAAATTGAAAATTAACTTAAATTAACCAATTTACTCAAATATTTTTATCTCTAATTTAAAACTCCTAAAAACTATTCTACTAATTATACTAAATTATTGTTATTATTATTATTATACATTGTTATCATAATGATTCTTATAATATACTAATTGAAAACATGCACATGGATTTCCATACACCTAGAAACGTGATTACTAGTTGAAGACACAAGTTCCGCACAGTAACATACTAATTGTCATATGCATCAATAACTATCTATCAAATTGGCTTTGTACATCAAGACTTAGAACACCACAGTACGGACATGGTTAAATCGACGCTACAGTATACTGGCTATACATTATCAAATTGTTATTTACCAGTAGCCATCTCTATCAAAACATAGACAACAGTATGTAAAATATTAAATTGGGTTCTCAATCATCTTTCAATTTTATCAATATATATATCAATTTCAAACACAAACAAAACAATTTTTACAAACCCAATCCTATATACTATTCATCATCTACCTTGTCATAGAGTCAGGGTCCCACCCTTACCTTGGATTGAAGGTTGCTCTATAAATTTCTCTCCGATCGAATTCCTAATTTTTGCCCATTTGGTTCTCGTCTCGGCACTCTCACGTCTAATTCTTGTTCTGCTTGAAAACCTAGAACTTCTTTACTGATACTTCTATTTATATGTTATTTATTCAACTAACTAATCATATTAATACTACTATTGTGTTATTATTCTATTGGGCTTCATTTCAACACTCTCATAATTACTACTTCCAACACAACAACTAGCCCACTTTAACTAATACCGTATACTCCCTTTTATTCTATGTCTCCAATTCTCGGTTTAATTTCAATTACTCGGAAAATTTTCCAAACTTCAAATATTGCTCTAATAATATTCTAGTACTAAAAATATTAAAATTCTCGATTAACTCTCGACCCGCTATCCCGTAATGATACCGACTCGGTCGCTCTAAACGCGCAAAAACTCAATAAATACTAAAATAATCCAAATTAAATGATAAATCGAAATATGGGTGTTACAACTCTCCCCCACTTAGAATATTTTCGTCCTCGAAAATTTATCCGACTCAACCATTCCTAACTTCGTTCCCGCATATAACTCTCCGATTGACAAGTTGCATTTGACAACACTTTAATATACTAATCCTTCCATACATTCATGAACAACGAAACAACTAGCAGCACCAATTAATCAGCAATAGTAATTAAAGAAATACTATTAGAGAAATACGCACATCCGGCAATGCTGCCATCATTAGCTGTCTGAGTTCCAGCTGAAGCGAACACCTTTCCACCAACTTGTGCCTTCTTTGGTTTTTGACACTGATTACCAATGTGTCCCTCTTCACCGCAGTTGAAACAGATCATCTCCTTATGCTTGCATTCAGATATTGCATGTCCGGTCTTACCACAACGGAAACATCTTTTTTCCCCAGCATTACACACATCACTCTTGTGACCAGGTTCTCCACATTTGAAACAGACCTAGCTAGCAGGAGCTCCTCCCCCACTAGTTTTCTTGCCATTAGCCACTTCTACTTTTCCCTTTCCAACTAGAGCATCATAAGGTGTGCTACGGTTCTGCTTACCTCTCATATCCTTGACAAGTTTGTAATGTGCATTATGATATTCTTCATAAATCCTGCAACTACCAATCATATTAGGAAAGATACGAATCTTCTGATACCCAACAGCTTTCTTGATCTCAGAGCGCAATCCGTTCTCAAACTTGATGCACTTTGAAAACTCAGCACCTGCTCCCTCATAATACGGGTAGAACTTGGCCAACTCAGTGAACTTTGCAGTATACTCTGTCACTGACATATTACCCTGTTTCAGCTCAAGGAACTCAATCTCCTTCTTACCCCGAACATCTTCCGGATAATACTTCCTCAGAAACTCTCTGCGGAAAACAATCCAAGTGATCTCTTCACTAGCAACTTCGAATCTCTGATGAGTCTCTAACCACCAGTCATCAGCTTTGACTGCAAGCATATGAATACCATAACGAACCTTTTGCGCCTGAGTGCAGTCCATCACACGGAATATCCTCTCAATCTCCTTCAACCACTCCAATGCGCCATCAGGGTCATGCTTGCCTTTGAAGACCGGCGGATTCTCTCTCTAGAAGGTTGCTAAACTGCGAGATCCTGCATTCTCATCAGCATTTGGCTGATTTGCCAAAGCCTGCGCCATAGCCTCCAAAGCAGCAGCAATCGCGGCATCGTTTCTACCAGCCATCTCAACTAAGCACTACAACATAAACAACAGTCAGATAAAGTAATTAACAACACTCGATTGTTAACCAAATACGACTCGACATTTGGCCGGACGGACCGACCTGCTCTGTTACCACTAATGTAACACCCCAATTCTACCCAACGAATAATCGATAATTATAACAAAAAATCAGAGTTATAAAAATTCTAACACAACATGGGATGCTACACTATCAACTTTAAAACACGACATTCAATCAAATTACAATTCAGATACATAACACATAATTTCATATGAACCGATAACAACCTATTCAGTCTTTAAAATCGAAAGAATTTTAATTATTGCGCAGCGGATTCATAATTTCAATTGAAAATACCAACCATCTTATCCAATTCGAGACAACTTTAAGACATCAAGTATTTAATGAAAACAACTTAAAAATTCAGCAACATAACAGAAACAATAATAAGGAAAACACGCGTTCATCCCCCCGAGTGTTACGTATCAGAGCAACCGACACCTAACTCGAACTAATGAAGGTAAGCAGCCTTCACTCTGGATTACCTGCACGTTACCAACATAAAGGTAACATTCAAACTGAAGGGGTGAGATATCGAACCATATAATTGAGTGTATGATAAACAATATATTATATCATATTATATAAAATTACCACTTCAACAACTTTCAAACAACATAAATCGTCACAATTCAACAACACATGACATCATTATATTATAATAATAACAATTCAAATATGCGACATGAATGCGACTTATACAATGCACATGCATGTGGTACCATTGGAGCAGAACTCCCAACTCAAAAATCCGCCAGGTTATCGAGGCGTCAATAAGGCATAAGCCTTCAACTTATTTTGCCAATCCAGGCCAACGTGGTGAGCAATAGCTCCAACATAAAAATTGCTAATCCAGGCCAACTTAATAATGTTATGCTATGCATGCGAAAACAACATCAACTTAATCGACACATTACAACAACGACAAAATGCAACAACGACAAACACCTTAATCAACATTGATCACAAGACCGGCAACTGCAAAACAACTTAACAACGTTGGTCATATGACCTGCAACTTAATAATGCCCATAAATCGGGACAATTCAACACAATAACAATTGTTTAACAACAACGTCAACATTGTGTTAGAACAAGATTTGTTCTGATCAATTATCTTAGTTTTGATGATAACAATAATATGAATTTTGCTTAAGATTATATGGTACTCTAATCCAATGCAATTTCCTTTTCAGGAAATATATAAAAAGTATGCATAATTCAGCGCTCAGAAGCTTTGTCTCAAGGGTTCACCATGCAACATCAGAACATGGTCTGGCAAGACATCAGAAGATGGTCGAAGCAGAATCAGAACATGGGTCTATGGAAGCATCAGAAGAACAAGAGATCAGAAGCACTGAAGTTCTGATGGTATCACGCTCAGAAGCACTTCAAGGTCAGAAGATCAGAAGATGCTTTGCACCAAGCTGTTTGACTCTGATGATATTCAAACGTTGTATTCACAAACATCAGATCAGAAGGAAGTACAAGTGGCAAGCTACGCTGACTGACAAAAGGAACGTTAAAAGCTACTAAAGGCTACGTCAGTAGACACAGCGTGAACAAGGCTCGAGGTAGTTGACAAAAGCGTATAACATTAAATGCGATGCTGTACGGAACACGCAAAGCATTAAATGCACTCAATGGTCATCTTCTCCAACGCCTATAAATATGAAGTTCTGATGAGAAGCAAGGTTAACGATTCTGAACAAAACAACTCCTATTAACTTGCTGAAACTCTGTTCAACTCAAAGCTCAGAATCTTCATCTTCATCAAAGCTCACTACATTGCTGTTGTAATATATTAGTGAGATTAAGCTTAAACGTTAAGAGAAATATCACAGTTTGTGATTATAGCTTTTAAGAAGCAATTGTAATACTCTTAGAATTGATTACATTAAGTTGTAAGGAACTAGAGTGATCGTGTGGATCAGAATACTCTAGGAAGTCTTAGAGGTTATCTAAGCAGGTTGTAACTAGAGTGATCGTGTGGATCAGTATACTCTAGAAAAGTCTTAGAGGGTATCTAAGCAGTTGTTCCTGGAGTGATCAGTGTGTGATCAGAAGACTCTGGAAGACTTAGTTGCTGACTAAGTGGAGAACCATTGTAATCCGTGCGATTAGTGGATTAAATCCTCAGTTGAGGTAAATCATCTCTGCGGGGGTGGACTGGAGTAGTTTAGTTAACAACGAACCAGGATAAAAATAACTGTGCAATTTATTTTTATCTGTCAAGTTTTTAAAGCTACACTTATTCAAACCCCCCCTTTCTAAGTGTTTTTCTATCCTTCAATTGGCATCAGAGCGCCGGTTCTAAGGTGCAAGCACTTAACCGTGTTTAGAAAAGATTCAGGAAGAGAAAAACGCTTCAGTAAAAGATGGTTGATGAAAGTGAAAAGTCTACACCTGCATCTACATCTGGCTCTGCTGAGCAACACAACGGTAACAATGGTTATACTAGACCGCCGGTATTTGATGGTGAAAACTTTGAATACTGGAAAGATAAACTGGAAAGTTACTTTCTTGGTCTAGATGGTGATCTATGGGATCTTCTGATGGATGGTTACAAACATCCAGTAAATGCCAGTGGCGTAAAGCTGACAAGGCAAGGAATGAATGATGATAAGAAGAAGCTTTTCAGGAATCATCATAAATGCAGAACTGTTCTGCTGAATGCTATCTCTCATGCTGAGTATGAGAAGATATCTAACAGGGAAACGACCTATGACATATATGAGTCCTTGAAAATGACTCATGAAGGAAATGCTCAAGTCAAGGAGACTAAAGCTCTCGCTTTAATCCAGAAGTATGAAGCCTTCAAGATGGAGGATGATGAAGACATTGAAAAGATGTTTTCAAGATTTCAAACTCTTACTGCTGGATTGAGAGTTCTTGACAAGGGATACACCAAGGCTGATCACGTAAAGAAGATCATCAGAAGCTTACCCAGAAGATGGGGTCCTATGGTGACTGCATTCAAGATTGCAAAGAATCTGAATGAAGTTTCTCTGGAAGAGCTTATCAGTGCCTTGAGAAGCCATGAAATAGAGCTGGACGCAAATGAGCCTCAAAAGAAAGGTAAATCTATTGCATTAAAATCCAATATCAAGAAATGCACTAACGCTTTTCAGGCTAGAGAAGAAGATCCTGAAGAATCAGAATCTGAAGAAGAAGATGAACTGTCCTTGATCTCCAGAAGGCTGAATCAACTCTGGAAGAACAAGCAAAGGAAGTTCAGAGGCGTCAGAAGTTCAAAGAAATTTGAACGTGGAGAATCTTCTGATGATAGAAGATTTGACAAGAAGAAGGTCATGTGCTATGAATGCAATGAGCCTGGACACTTCAAGAATGAATGTCCAAAACTTCAGAAGGAAAATCCCAAGAAGAAGTTTCATAAGAAGAAAGGTCTTATGGCAACCTGGGATGAGTCAGAAGATGATTCAGACTCTGAAGATGAGCAGGCTAACTGTGCGCTGATGGCGACAGAAGATGACGAATCAGAATCTACATCAGAATCAGATTCTGAAGAGGTATTTTCTGAACTTACTAGAGATGAGTTAGTTTCCGGTCTAACTGAACTTCTGGAACTCAAGTCTCAGATCAGTCTCAAATACAAAAAGCTAAAAAAGCTATTTGAATTTGAAACAAAGAAGCTTGAGTTGGAGAATTCTGAATTAAAAGAAAAACTTTTAAAATTATCCAATAATGTTGGATCTCCTTCTGATTCAGAAAAATCCACTCCGAGTCTAAACCATATTCTGAAAGAATATGATTTAAGTTTCAGGAAGTTCCTATCTAGAAGTATTGGCAGAAGTCAGCTAGCTTCTATGATATATGTTGTGTCTGGAAACAAAAGAGTCGGCATTGGTTTTGAGGGTGAAACCCCATACAAACTTGAACCTGTTGATGAAATGAAATTCACATACAAGCCATTGTATGATCAGTTCAAGTATGGCCACTCCCATGATATTAGGCACACTTCACATGCTCAAAGTTTTCACATAACACACACCAAAAAGCATGTGACACAACCTAGGAGATATCATGAAACTCACATTAAAAATTATCATGCTGTTCCTCCTATTGCTTACAATGTTAAACCCAAGTTCAATCAGAACTTGAGAAAATCTAACAAGAAAGGACCCAAAAAGATGTGGGTACCTAAGGATAAGATTATTCCTATTGCAGATATCCTTGACTGCAAAAAGGACAAAGCACAACATGTCATGGTACCTGGACTCTGGATGCTCACGACACATGACAGGAAGAAGGTCTATGTTCCAAGACCTGGTGCTTAAGTCTGGAGGAGAAGTCAAGTTTGGAGGAGTTCAGAAGGGCAAGATAATTGGCTCTGGAACTATAAAGTCTGGTAACTCTCCCTCCATTTCTAATGTACTTCTTGTAGAAGGATTAACACATAACCTCTTATCTATCAGTCAATTGAGTGACAATGGTTATGATATAATCTTTAATCAAGAGTCTTGCAAGGCTGTAAATCAGAAGGATGGCTCAATCCTATTTACAGGCAAGAGGAAGAACAACATTTATAAGACAGATCTGCAAGATCTTATGAGTCAGAAGGTGACTTGTCTTATGTCTGTTTCTGAAGAGCAGTGGGTCTGGCACAGAAGATTAGGTCATGCCAGTTTGAGAAAGATTTCTCAGATTAACAAACTGGATCTTGTCAGAGGACTCCCTAATCTGAAATTCAAATCAGATGCTCTTTGTGAAGCATGTCAGAAGGGCAAGTTCTCCAAACCTGCATTCAAGTCCAAGAATGTTGTTTCTACCTCAAGGCCATTAGAACTCTTGCACATTGATCTGTTTGGCCCAGTCAAAACAGCATCTGTCAGAGGGAAGAAATATGGATTAGTCATCGTAGATGATTATAGCCGCTGGACATGGGTAAAATTCTTGAAACACAAGGATGAGTCTCATTCAGTGTTCTTTGATTTCTGCATTCAGATTCAATCTGAAAAAGAGTGTAAAATCATAAAGGTGAGAAGTGATCATGGTGGTGAATTTGAGAACAGATCCTTTGAAGAATTCTTCAAAGAAAATGGTATTGCCCATGATTTCTCTTGTCCTAGAACTCCACAGCAAAATGGGGTTGTAGAACGAAAGAATAGGACTCTGCAAGAAATGGCCAGAACCATGATCAATGAAACCAATATGGCTAAGCATTTCTGGGCAGAAGCAATAAACACTGCATGCTATATTCAGAATAGAATCTCTATCAGACCTATTCTAAATAAGACTCCTTATGAATTGTGGAAGAATAGAAAGCCCAACATTTCATATTTCTATCCTTTTGGATGTGTATGCTTTATTCTGAACACTAAAGATCATCTTGGTAAGTTTGATTCCAAAGCACAAAAATGTTTCCTTCTTGGATATTCTGAACGCTCAAAAGGCTACAGAGTATACAATACTGAAACATTGATTGTAGAAGAATCAATCAATATCAGGTTTGATGATAAGCTTGGTTCTGAAAAACCAAAGCAGTTTGATAATTTTGCAGATTGTGATATTGACATATCAGAAGTTGTTGAGCCAAGAAGCAACGCATCAGAAGCAGAGCTTCTCAGAAGCAAAGAATCGGAAGATCGAGTATCAGCTTCTCTGGAGAATCTAAGCATTTCTGAAGAACCATCTGTCAGAAGATCATCCAGACTCATCACTGGTCATTCAGAAGATGTCATTATTGGAAAGAAGGATGATCCAATCAGAACAAGAGCATTTCTTAAGAACAATGCAGACTGTCAATTAGGTCTTGTATCTTTGATCGAGCCAACTTCTGTTGATCATGCTCTAGAAGATCCAGACTGGATAATTGCTATGCAAGAAGAACTGAATCAGTTTACAAGGAATGATGTTTGGGATCTTGTTCCTAGACCAGATGGATTCAATATAATAGGTACAAAATGGGTCTTCAGAAACAAGCCCAAAATGAGAAGATGAGAAGTTCTTACGTATGGGTATTTTCTAAAATGAAATCTTTTTTAGAAGTTCTGATTGAAATCAATTAGAAATTGTGATTCAGTTATTACTAATGTTTCATTGTCTAAGTTGATTCAGAATCTCTTTAAAAGCAAAACAGCTGTAACTGGCTATCCAGATGGTAAACACGTGTTCACTACTCCTGGACAAGCGTGCGTGCAGTTGAGGGGACGTCTACTTAGGTAACTGTGCAAATCACGTCTTTTGTCATTATTATCTCTCCTCACGTCACGTAACATTAAATGCTTTTCATCATTTACTCTCTTTCAGTTTTTCTTTTTATATTCTTCAAACGTTTCTTTTCCCTCTTATATTTCTCTCACTTTGCATTCAGTTTCTTTTTCGTTCTCTCTCTTTACATTCATATCATAAACCCTAGTAGTTTCCAATATCTGCAACTTCATCATGAATCCATCGTCAAGCTCTGGGAATCAAGATAATGATCAGAAACAAAAGAGAAAGGCAACTGCTGATCCAGAAACCAAACCAAAAAGAGTAAGAATCACCTCCCTTGACGGTACCCCTCAATCACCTCCCTCTTCAAAGACCTCCACCACCTCTTCCTCCTCATTCATCCTCTCGGAACCACTCTCTTCACCATCTGATATCTCCTCTCCTTCAACCCTTCCATCAGATATTTCTTCATCTCTCTCACACCCTTTTCCCACCAGAACACCTAATCCCTATAGTGTTGTTCTTCCCGACTCCAGGTTCACTGTCAACCCTCCAACCCCTACCACTCAGTCATATCTGGAGCTGTTACATTCTGATGTAAATGGCTGGTTGGAGATTCTGGGTGCTGTTCACCTTAACCATCTGGATGAGTATGCTATAAGCAACCTTTGGGATACCTTTCGTCAGGATTTTCTGGTTAGGGCTACAGACACTCAGAGAAGGATCATGTCTGAAGCTCCTGGTATTCGTGGTCTTCGGTTGGAAGTTGGTGAAAGCAGCTGTCACCATCTCATCAGGAACAGAAGTGTTCTTGAGAAGAAGATACCTGCAGATAAGTTGGAAGAAGAAAATCTCTGCAGAGACATCGTGGTGTGGAAACCATGGTTTCCTGTGCTGACTGGAGATTTTCAGTGGCTGTTCAACTGGTTCAGAATGAACCCTTCTGTCAAAGCACCTCACATGGTCTTTCCAGTAGTGGTTTATCCTGCTGAAGTTGCTGGTCCTACTCCTCCAACAAACCTAGCAGCTATTCTTCAAGCGTTGGAAGATGGAACTTCTGAGCTGCCTGAACCAGAATATGCTAAGGCTACCTCTGAGTCAGACTCAGATGAGGAAATGGAAGATGCACAAGCTGAAGATCTTCCAGAAGATCACCCTGCTGAGATTGCTGTCCCTTTTGGCAGAAATTCAGGTGCCTCTTCTTCTGGTGAAACCTCAGCTCTGATGGAGACCTTGGAAGCTCTTCATCAGAATCAAGCTATGCTGGCTTCTCGTTTGGACGCGCAAGAAGTAGCCAATGCTGAGTTTCGCTCCTTCATGGCAAGGCAAGCTACAAGCACTGACGGGATTCATGATGTTCTGGCGCGGATTTTGCGTAGGCTAGGATCTTAGTCCTTTGATCTGAGTAGTTGTCTTTCCTTGTTGCATCTGTTTTCCTGCATCCCTCTTTTGTAATCTTTCTTTTTGATTATCAATGAAAACTTTCTTTGTTTTTACATTCCAGTGATTCTATTTGTCGTTTTATTCATCTGAATCTTTTGAAATATTCTTTTTGATGTTATGACAAAAAGGGGGAGAAGATAAATGATAAATGATTTGATTAATCTATCAGTTGCTGGGTAAAGCTCCCACACATTTTCTAACAAGAACTGCAAGTTCTATATGGTTTAAGTGTTTTGCAGGTATAAAGAAGTAAAGAGAATCTTCAAAGCAAACACCAGAAGCAAAACCATAAGAAGTGTTATTCTGTAAAAAGAATAAACTCATGGAAACTGAAGCAAGCTGAGTGCTGTCAAGCTTCAGAATTAGAAGCACTGATAATAGAATTTGATCCATATTTGTCTATTTGCTATGACAAAATTCTATTTGCTCTGATACATTATTTTAGCCTATATGGCTCTGATACATATCATGTGTTCAAATATACATTTTATGTTCTGACTCGTTCATGCTGACTTTTGTCGTTTAGTTTTTGTTTTGTAACATTTCAGGATGTAGAGATGCTCTGATGATGCTCTGGTACATTCAACAATGTTCTGATACAAATCTAGCATGAAGTGATGTTGGTAGAAATTCAAAGCTCTGAAGCTATTCGAGGGAAGTAGAAATCAGAAGCTGTGAATGTTCTAAAGATCCAGAAAACTCAAGTTCTGAAGCTGTCCTAAATGGAAGCAGAAATCAGAAGCTGTGAATGTTCAGAAGATCAAAGAAATTCAAGTTCTGAAGCTGTCCTAGATGGAAGCAGAAGTCAGAAGCTGTGAATGTTCAGAAGATCAAAGAAATTCAAGTTCTGAAGCTGTCCTAGATGGAAGCAGGAATCAGAAGCTGTGAGTGTTCTAGGGATCTAAAGAAATTCTAGTTCTGAAGCTGTCCAATGGAAGCAGAAGTCAGAAGCTATGAATTCTCTGAAGACAGAAGCTTATGTGATCGTCTCTACCGAAATAATCAGGGAAGTCTTTTATTAAAGTTCTTCGAGTATTTATTTCAGGGGGAGATTATTTATCTCAGGGGGAGATTGTTAATCTCAGGGGGAGACATATTCATATGCTTATGCTATAGCTGTGTAATTTGTCTTTTGCCGTCTATTCTTTCTGATCGCAAATTCATATCATTTATATATGTTTTTGTCATCATCAAAAAGGGGGAGATTGTTAGAACAAGATTTGTTCTGATCAATTATCTTAGTTTTGATGATAACAATAATATGAATTTTGCTTAAGATTATATGGTACTCTAATCCAATGCAATTTCCTTTTCAGGAAATATATAAAGAGTATGCATAATTCAGCGCTCAGAAGCTTTGTCTCAAGGGTTCAGCATGCAACATCAGAACATGGTCTGGCAAGACATCAGAAGATGGTCGAAGCAGAATCAGAACATGGGTCTATGGAAGCATCAGAAGAACAAGAGATCAGAAGCACTGAAGTTCTGATGGTATCACGCTCAGAAGCACTTCAAGGTCAGAAGATCAGAAGATGCTTTGCACCAAGCTGTTTGACTCTGATGATATTCAAACGTTGTATTCACAAACATCAGATCAGAAGGAAGTACAAGTGGCAAGCTACGCTGACTGACAAAAGGAACGTTAAAAGCTACTAAAGGCTACGTCAGTAGACACAGCGTGAACAAGGCTCGAGGTAGTTGACAAAAGCGTATAACATTAAATGCGATGCTGTACGGAACACGCAAAGCATTAAATGCACTCAACGGTCATCTTCTCCAACGCCTATAAATATGAAGTTCTGATGAGAAGCAAGGTTAACGATTCTGAACAAAACAACTCCTATTAACTTGCTGAAACTCTGTTCAACTCAAAGCTCAGAATCTTCATCTTCATCAAAGCTCACTACATTGCTGTTGTAATATATTAGTGAGATTAAGCTTAAACGTTAAGAGAAATATCACAGTTTGTGATTATAGCTTTTAAGAAGCAATTGTAATACTCTTAGAATTGATTACATTAAGTTGTAAGGAACTAGAGTGATCGTGTGGATCAGAATACTCTAGGAAGTCTTAGAGGTTATCTAAGCAGGTTGTAACTAGAGTGATCGTGTGGATCAGTATACTCTAGAAAAGTCTTAGAGGGTATCTAAGCAGTTGTTCCTGGAGTGATCAGTGTGTGATCAGAAGACTCTGGAAGACTTAGTTGCTGACTAAGTGGAGAACCATTGTAATCCGTGCGATTAGTGGATTAAATCCTCAGTTGAGGTAAATCATCTCTGCGGGGGTGGACTGGAGTAGTTTAGTTAACAACGAACCAGGATAAAAATAACTGTGCAATTTATTTTTATCTGTCAAGTTTTTAAAGCTACACTTATTCAAACCCCCCCTTTCTAAGTGTTTTTCTATCCTTCACATTGGCCATAAGTCTACAACTTGATATTTGCCAATAAATTGAGGCAATCCAACCAGATACAACACCATCCGCAAATTCGCAATTTTCAATAAGCATACCGCATAACAAATCAACCAAATTATACTACAACCAACCGCATAATTATTCAGAAAATTTCGACAAAAACCTGATTAATTGATTATCGGCTGAACCAAAAAATATTTTCTCACTTTGTATTAATGTTCTTATTACGACTCGGTAAAATTAATACTACACTGCTATTGACTAGTCTATACTGCTAATGCTGTTTTCTGTCAAAACTACCAGACTGCTATTTATTACCTTCTGCTACATGTATACTACAAGTCAATTTTATTGTCCTACTACATATATACTTGTTTCAATCAAATGGTTACTTATATTTAAATTGGTAAACCTGCTACTTTCCACTACTAACTATTTCCACCATTTTATTATCAAATCTGTCGATTCATATGACACTGTAGCTTCTACCAATATTTACCAACTCTATAACTTCCTTGCTACTAAATTTAACTAAAATTCATAATTAAAATATCAATAATTTAGTAAGGATGTATTATTATTTGGCAGCTCCAACATACCCTACTGACAACTCTAAACATGTCGGTATTACGCAAAATAAATAAAAAGTGACTTTTAATAACTCAAAACAACTCTATTGATAACTCTAACAACTCTATTGACAACTCTATCGACAACTCTAACCAAATTGAAAATTAACTTAAATTAACCAATTTACTCAAATATTTTTATCTCTAATTTAAAACTCCTAAAAACTATTCTACTAAATTATTATTATTATTATTATTATTATTATTATTATTATTATTATTATTATTATTATACATTGTTATTATAATGATTCTTATAATATACTAATTGAAAACATGCACATGGATTGCCATACACCTAGAAACGTGATTACTAGTTGAAGACACAAGTTCCGCACAGTAACATACTAATTGTCATATGCATCAATAATTATCTATCAAATTGGCTTTGTACATCAAGACTTAGAACACCACAGTACGGACATGGTTAAATCGACGCTACAGTATACTGGGTATACATTATCAAATTGTTATTTACCAGTAGCCATCTCTATCAAAACATAGACAACAATATGTAAAGTATTAAATTGGGTTCTCAATCATCTCTCAATTTTATCAATATATATATATATATATATATATATATATATATATATATATCAATTTCAAACACAAACAAAACAATTTTTACAAACCCAATCCTATATACTATTCATCATCTACCCTGTTAGAGTCAGAATCCCACCCTTACCTTGGATTGAAGGTTGCTCTATAAATTTCTCTCCGATCGAATTCCTAATTTTTGCCCATTTGGTTCTCTTCTCGGCACTCTCACGTCTAATTCTTGTTCTGCTTGAAAACCTAGAACTTCTTTATTGATACTTCTATTTATATGTTATTTATTCAACTAACTAATCATATTAATACTACTATTGTGTTATTATTCTATTGGGCTTCATTTTAACACTCTCATAATTACTACTTCCAACACAACAACTAGCCCACTTTAACTAATACCGTATACTCCCTTTTATTCTATGTCTCCAATTCTCGGTTTAATTTCAATTACTCAGAAAATTCTCCAAACTTCAAATATTGCTCTAATAATATTTCTAATACTAAAAATATTAAAATTCTCGATTAAATCTCGACCCGCTATCCCGTAATGATACCGACTCGGTCGCTCTAAACGCGCAAAAACTCAATAAATACTAAAATAATCCAAATTAAATGATAAATCGAAATATGGGTGTTACAACTCTCCCCCACTTAGAATATTTTCGTCCTCGAAAATTTATCCGACTTAACCATTCCTAACTTCGTTCCCGCATATAACTCTCCGATTGACAAGTTGCATTTGAAAACACTTTAATTACCACACTTTCTACATAACCGAACACAACAAAGTTTAAATCCAATATACTAATCCTTCCATACATTCATGAACACCGAAACAACTAGCAGCACCAATTAATCAACAATAGTAATTAAAGAAATAGTATTAGAGAAATACGCACCTCCGGCAATGCTGCCATCATTAGCTGTCTGAGTTCCAGCTAAAGCGAACACCTTTCCACCAACTTCTGCCTTCTTTGGTTTTTGACACTGATTACCAATGTGTCCCTCTTCACCGCAATTGAAACAAATCATCTCCTTATGCTTGCAATCAGATATTGCATGTCCGGTCTTACCACAACGGAAACATCTTTTCTCCACAGCAGTACACACATCACTCTTGTGACCAGGTTCTCCACATTTGAAACAGAACACGCTAGCAGGAGCTCCTCCTCCACTAGTTTTCTTGCCATTAGCCACTTCTGCTTTTCCCTTTCCAACTAGAGCATCATAAGGTGTGCTACGGTTCTGCTTACCTCTCCTATCCTTGACAAGTTTGTAATGTGCATTATGATCTTCTTCATAAATCCTGCAACTATCAACCAGATTAGGAAAGATACGAATCTTCTGATACCCAACAACTTTCTTGATCTCAGAGCGCAATCCGTTCTCAAACTTGATGCACTTTGAAAACTCAGCACCTGCTCCCTCATAATACGGGTAGAACTTGGCCAACTCAGTGAACTTTGCAGCATACTCTGTCACTGACATATTACACTGTTTCAGCTCAAGGAACTCAATCTCCTTCTTACCCCGAACATCTTCCGGATAATACTTCCTCAGAAACTCTCTGCGGAAAACAATCCAAGTGACCTCTTCACCAGCAACTTCCAATCTCTGATGAGTCTCTAACCACCAGTCATCAGCTTAGACTGCCAGCATATGAGTTCCACACCAAACCTTCTGCGCCTGAGTGCAGTCCATCACACGGAATATCCTCTGAATCTCCTTCAACCTCTCCAATGCGCCATCAGGGTCATGCCTGCCTTTGAAAACCGGCGGATTCTCTCTCTAGAGGGTTGCTAAACTGCGAGATCCTGCATTCTCATCAGCATTTGGCTGATTTGCCAAAGCCTGCGCCATAGCCTCCAAAGCAGCAGCAATCGCGGCATTGTTTCTACCAGCCATCTCAACTAAGCACTACAACATAAACAACAGTCAGATAAAGTAATTAACAATACTCAATTGTTAACTAAATACGACTCGATATGTGGCTGGACGGACTGACCTGCTCTGTTACCACTAATGTAACACCCCAATTCTACCCAACGAATAACCGATAATTATAACGAAAAATCAGAGTTATAAAAATTATAACACAACATGGGATGCTACACTATCAACTTTAAAACAACGACATTCAATCAAATTGCAATTCAGATACATAACACATAATTTCGGATGAACCGATAACAACCTGTTCAGTCTTTAAAATTGAAAGAATTTTAATTACTGCGCAGCAGATTCATAATTTCAACTGAAAATACCAACCATCTTATCCAATTCGAGACAACATTAAGACATCAAGTCTTTAATGAAAACAACTTAAAAATTCAGCAGCATAACAAAAACAACAATAAGGAAAACACACGTTCATCCCCCCGAGTGTTACGTATAAGAGCGACCAACACCAGACTCGAACTAATGAAGATAAGCAGCCTTCACTCTGGATTACCTGCACATTACCAACATAAGGGTTAAATTCAAACAGAAGGGGTGAGATATCGAACCATATAATCGAGTGTATGATAAATAATATATTATATCAGATTACATAAAATCACCACTTCAACAACTTTCAAACAACATAAATCGTCACAATTCAACAACATAGGACATCATTATATTATAATAATAACAATTCAAATATGCGACATGGATGCGACATATACAATTCACATGCATGTGGTACCATGGAGCAGAACTCCCAACTCAAAAATCCGCCAGGTTATCGAGGCGTCAACAAGGCATAAGCCATCAATTTATTTTGCCAATCCAGGCCAACGTGGTGAGCATTAGCTCCAACATAAAAATTGCCAATCCAGGCCAACTTAATAATGTTATGCTATGCATGTGACAACAACATCAACTTAATCAACACAACACAACAACGACAAAATGCAACAACGACAAACACCTAAATCAACATTGATTACAAGACCGGAAACTGCAAAACAACTTAACAACGTTGGTCATATGACCTGCAACTTAATAATGCCCATAAATCGGGACAATTCAACACAGTAACAATTGTTTAACAACAACATCAACATTGGCCATAAGTCTACAACTTGATATTTGCCAATAAATTGAGGCAATCCAACCAGATACAACACCACCCGCAAATTCGCAATTTTCAATAAGCATACCGCATAACAAATCAACCAAATTATACTACAACCAACCGCATAATTATTCGAAAAAATTCGACTAAAACCTGATTAATTTATTATCGGCTGAACCAACAAATATTTTCCCACTTTGTATTAATGTTCTTATTACGACTCAGTTAAATTAATACTACACTGCTATTGACTAGTCTATACTGCTAATGTTGTTTTCTGTCAAAACTACCAGACTGCTATTTATTACCTTCTGCTACATGTATACTACATGTCAATTTTATTGTCCTACTACATATATACTAGTTTCAATCCAATGGTTACTTATATTTAAATTGGTAAACCTGCTACTTTCCACTACTAACTATTTCCACCATTTTATTATCAAATCTGTCGATTCATATGACACTGTAGCTTCTACCAATATTTACCAACTCTATAACTTCCTTGCTACTAAATTTAACTAAAATTCATAATTAAAATATCAATAATTTAGTAAGGATGTATTATTATTTGGCAGCTCCAACATACCCTACTGACAACTCTAAACATGTCGGTATTACGCAAAATAAATAAAAAGTGACTTTTAATAACTCAAAACAACTCTATTGATAACTCTAACAACTCTATTGACAACTCTATCGACAACTCTAACCAAATTGAAAATTAACTTAAATTAACCAATTTACTCAAATATTTTTATCTCTAATTTAAAACTCCTAAAAACGATTCTACTAATTATACTTAATTATTGTTATTATTATTATACATTGTTATCATGATGATTCTTATAATATACTAATTGAAAACATGCACATGGATTGCCATACACCTAGAACTTCTTTACGGATACTTCTATTTATATGTTATTTATTCAACTAACTAATCATATTAATACTACTATTATGTTATTATTCTATTGGGCTTCATTTTAACACTCTCATAATTACTACTTCCAACACAACAACTAGCCCACTATAACTAATACCGTATACTCCCTTTTATTCTATGTCTCCAATTCTCGGTTTAATTTCAATTACTCGGAAAATTCTCCAAACTTCAAATATTGCTCTAATAATATTTCTAATACTAAAAATACTAAAATTCTCGATTAACTCTCAACCCGCTATCCTGTAATGATACCGACTCGGTCGCTCTAAACGCGCAAAAACTCAATAAATACTAAAATAATCCAAATTAAATGATAAATCGAAATATGGGTGTTACAACTCTCCCCCACTTAGAATATTTTTGTCCTCGAAAATTTATCCGACTCAACCATTCCTAACTTCGTTCCCGCATATAACTCTCCGATTGACAAGTTGCATTTGACAAAACTTTAATTACCACTCTTTCTACATAACCGAACTCAACAAAGTTTAAATCCAATATACTAATCGTTCCATACATTCATGAACAACGAAACAACTAGCATCACCAATTAATCAACAATAGTAATTAAAGTAATACGCACCTCCGGCAATGCTGCCATCATTAGCTGTCTGAGTTCCAGCTAAAGCGAACAGCTTTCCACCAACTTGTGCCTTCTTTGGTTTTTGACACTGATTACCAATGTGTCCCTCTTCACCGCGATTGAAACAGATCATCTCCTTATGCTTGCATTCAGATGTAGCCATTCAGAACCTTCTGAGTCAGTGCTTCTGAGCGCTGAATTGTGCATACTCTTTATGTATTTCCTGAAATGGAAAATGCAAAGGATTAGAGTACCATATTGTCTTATACAAAATTCATATACAATGTTATCATCAAAACATAGAATATTGATCAGAACAGATCTTGTTCTAACACTTAGAGCAAGAAGTCTTTGTCAAACCCTTAAAAGCATAAGGTCGATGATAGGGCTTCTTAATCCTCAAAAAGAGAAGGAAACTCGTATAAAAAAGAAAAAGAAGAGAAAAAGGTGTGCAATGTTAAAACTGTGAAAAGTGGGGTCATTTGGGAAAGAACTGTTGGTACAAGAAAGACAAGGGAGCGAAAAAAGGCAAGGACGATGGAGCGAACCTTGCACGCTAAGATTCAATGATTATGAAGATATGATGGTTATGATTGCAGTTGTATATGAGCATGTCGACACCAAAATCTGGTTTCTCGATACAGGTTTCTCAAATCACATGACTGGTAGAAAAGTGTGGTTAACATATTTCGACGAGTCATAGAAGAGGAAAGGTCAAATTTGCAGATAATGGCTTGTTGGAAACATAAGGTACTGGCAACAAAGATGTACTTTATGTACATGGAATAAAGTGAAACCTGCTAAGTGTTAGACAACTGGCCAAAAAAGGCTTCTTAGTGGTTATGAAAGATTGAGTCTTGTAACTGTTCGACACCTAGAATAGTTTGGTCTTAAAATCTCCCCTGTCGAAGAATAGGAAATTTAAGACCATGATCAGTTCGACTGAGGTATAATGCATAAAAATAGTTGTCGACCACAAGTATAGTTGGTTGTGGCATTTGAGGTTTGGACATCTGAATTTTAGGTCACTCAATCAACTGATCACTAAATATATGTTAACAGGTGTTAGCTGGGAACTTCGACGGATCGAAGTAAGGTGATGTGAAAATGGCTTTATAGAACTATTCAGTATATTTAATAGTTTGAGGACGTTTGTATCGAAGTAAAGACTTAGAATATTTTGGAAATGCTTGAGAATATACTTCGACGACAGCGTTTTCCAAACTGGGAGTTTCGAGCGGGAGAATTCGAATTTCAAATTAATGGGCTTTCGCCAGAGGAACGCGTGGAAAGATCTGAAGAAAGCAACATTTGGAGATACGAACGTGTCGCTCATCTGTATAGAGACCATTAGGGTCAAATTAGTATAAATAGAAGTCTTGGTTACTAGATTCCGTGTGTTCAAACCGATATACAAAAAATCACTAAATTACTCAAAGCACCAGAGCGAGAGAAACGAGTTTTGCTGATCATGTATGTATTAAGAACACCATAGATTTTCCTCACATTCGAAGTATATTTATTATTTTAGAATAAACACAAGTTCCATTACTTTGTCTTTTACTCCATTTAATTTCCAATAAAGTCTTTATTTCGTTTAAACTTTATCATTTCTTGCATACTAGAGACCTTTTATTCGAATATTGTTTCTTTAGATTTTATTCCATTATCGAATCTCACTATCATAGTCTAGGTTATTATTCAAGAACAAAATCATGGATAGAATTATAGTAAAATTAACACTTGAGACACATGTCTTAGGATCAATCTAGTCGATCCTGTAAGTTACCAAACACACATATAAATTTGGAAGACTAGCTGTTGTTTGTTAGAAATCACTAGTAAACAAATTGGCACACCTGGTGGGACTGTGTCGAAAGTGTTCTGTTTGTTTTTTGTCAAAAAAATTTTAGTCAGGTTTTGAAACTGGTGAGTCTATTTCCATCTTCGTTGTATGAATCTTAGGAGTGGTAAGACATTTGATAATAGTCAACCAATACCCAAAAGGAAATATACTAGAAGGATGGTTAACAACGCTAGCGAAGGAGGACCACAAAATCCTCCACAGGGATTAGGTACCGCTGTTGCAAGTACGACGGATGCATCCACTTCTATTCCCCATTCTTAGGCCATACCAACATCTACTCGATCAATGGCCATACCTGGATCTACAAGGACGACACCAATAAACAATTCAACAATGGCCCCGGCTGTTACAACAACAGTGGACATTCCGTCGAATACACAAGGGATCCATGTACTCACATTTGGTAACCAAGGTACCCCACCCCCTAGGACACAAGGATTCGAAACCCAAAGACCTTGGAGAGACCCGCCTTTTGGGATGCCGAATTCTTTTATGAAAGGTTTAAATAATAAAACATCTACTTATACACAACCTAGCGTGGCGACCTTTTCGCCGGCACAAAATTCTGGTTCTAGCATGAATAGTATAGGTCGAAATTTTCAAAATCATGATTTTATGCCTACACTGACAACAAACAATCAAGTAGCGCTCCGACAACAGATGGACGCTAGTAATCATGATATGGTAGGAGTCCTATCTAGAGAAATGAATACCATTTTTTCTCCTTTAATACAAAACATTAATAGGACAAATTAGGACAATTCCGAAACATAACAATAATTGTCAGTACAAATGGGGCGAATAGCAGATTTTATAGGCGCTCCTGAAACTTCTCATCACCGTAGATCAAACCAAGTAGTTATTCAGGAAGATGAACCAACCATAAATCAAATTCGACCACCAAGACCACCCCTTGAAGGAGGAACCATAGGGGCAAGAGCAGATCAACCAGTAGTTCGACAAGAAATCCCTAAAGAACAACCTAGGAGGGTGATGATGGTCAATAGAGACCAACACGCTGACGAAGTGATTCATAGGGTCAGGAGAGATAACATAGTCGAAAATAATTTAATAAATATGATCGAGTTAAATTCCCTTCGACGTAGAAGAGTTTCCTAGAGGAATTAAAGTCCCTTCGACGTATATGACCAAAATGATGATTACGCTATACAAACAAAATTACCTAGAGGAGTTAAAGTCCCCAAATTTACTAAATTCGCAGGAGACACCAGCGAATCTACTGTTGAACATGTAGCAAGGTACCTAACTGAGGCTGGAGATTTAGTGAACAATGAGAACTTAAGAATGAAATATTTTCCTAGTTCTTTAACGAAAAATGCATTCATGTGGTTTACCACACTTCCACAAAATTCCATAGATACTAGGTCTCGTTTAGAAAGATTATTCCATGAGCAGTTCTACATGGGACAAACCAAAATTAGTCTTAAGGAATTGGCCAGCATCAAGAGAAAATTCACTAAACCTATAGACGATTATTTGAATAGGTTCCATTTGTTGAAATCTAGGTGTTTCGCAGTAGTTCCTGAACATGAACTAGTCGAAATGGCTGCCGGTGGACTCGATTACTCTATTTGAAAGAAGTTAGATACCCAATACCTTCGAGATACGACTCAATTGGCAGATAGAGTTCGACAAGTCGAACGACTAAAAGCTGAGAAGGCCAGAGCAAATAAAAATTACAAGAAGGAACGAGTGGCCTACATCGAAGCAGACGAAGAAGAGCCAGAGATCTTCGATAACCAATATGGTTTTGAGGATTTCGAAGTAGATTTGGCTGAATTGAAGGAGGTTGCCCCTTATTCGTGTAAAATGCTTACACCTTCGAACGGGAGAAACCCCGTCGAAATAGAAAATAATGATAAGTTTCCTAAGAAAACATATACTTTTGATATTACTAAGTGTGATGAAATATTTGATTTACTTGTAAAAGATGGCCAGATGATAGTGCCCCCCAATACAAAAGTTCCCTTTTTGGAACAACGAAAGAAAAAGGGCTATTGTAAATACCATAACTTCCTGGGCCATAAAACATCACAATGTTTTCTTTTCAGGGATCTCATTCAAAATGCTACCAAAGAAGGTCGACTGACATTTCCTGACAAAACGAAGAACCAGATGAAAGTTGACTCAAATCCTTTGAACATTGCGGACACCAACTATGCAGAGTCGGTCGACATCAACATGGTTGACATGATAGAAGTCAAAGCCTCAGAAGAGATAGAGGTCAAGGATTCTCTGATAGGTGGAAAACATGCTTGTAATACGGTGAACTGACTTTAAAGAAATGTCGCGGTAAGCAAGAGTCGCCACCGAGTTTTATTATATCCAAATTAACAGAAAGGCTAAAAGAACAGAAAAAAACCTTTAAAAGAAAATTTGAGTTTGGGGGGTAATTTATACAAAGGGAAGGTGTAAGGCACCCTTTGCATCCATGGTTTTCCATGGGCTCTTAATTACTTTGCTTTTTTGAAACCAAAAGCTTAGAAATGTAGAAGAAGAAAATAAGGACTTTAGCTCGTAAATGAGCGTAGCCTTTTTGAAGGTTTATGAAAAAGTGTAAGAAAAAGATTTAAGCCAGAGCAAAGCAATTAGGGGAAAATTACCTTGACATTGTGAAAGAGTTCTTTTAGCCTTTCAGGGCTATCCATACCATAAGAGGGTAGGAAGTCCTTTTATTTGGAGGTTGAAGGGTCGTCGCAATTATCGTTCGCCATAAGACTGGCCCTGCCATAGAGGGGCGGGTAGTCTAAGGGAAGGATCAGAATAGCCATCACTATTAGGCAACCAGGAGGATACCTCAGCATTTTGTAGACAACTTCGAGGGACGAGATCATGTAAGCGAATCGAAGGCAGCATCATTGGGACTTATGATCTTAAGAATGAACTGAGGGCAACATTGCTGATGCATCCTCGTATTCGAGGGACTTGACTATTCTGCACTGAAAAAAAGGCAACAAGGCAACAGGCAACAGGCAACAAGAGAGGTTACCATAAAAGGTGTGTGGGTGCACAATCACATGATTAATTCAGACAATTAACTTATAAATAGTTATTCTAAAATCAATTTGAGGTTAAACTCCCTAAATTACTAACCACGCAATAATAATAATATGACAGTGTTAAGTGCCCTCAAGGCCACACAATACAACCAGGAGTAGTTACATAATAAGCCATGGGGAAGGGGAGAAAAAGCAATAAAACAAAATCCCAATAGAGTAAATAGTTTGACACAAGTAATAATTAAAAGAAGGAATAATAAAAAAGGAACGAGTTTTAGGGTTACCGAACGTTCGAGCTTTGACCGGTTGGTTAACCCTGAACGTTCGAGCTTTGAAAGTAAACCCTAATTTTAATTTATAAGGCAAAAATAAATAAAAAAATGATATTTAAATCAGTAAAAAAGGGGATTAGAACTTAGCTTTTCGATTGACATGGCGCGTAGTCGGAAGAACCCTGATGGTAACCCTGAAAAATTGCACAAAGAAAAAAGGAATTTTTTTTAGTGTATGACTGATCAAATGATAAACCCTGATTCGGGCACAAGTTAGCTATGGTTAATAGGATAAATAAAACCAAATTAATTAATTATTGGTTTTCAACCTAATTAATTAAATCGACAGAAGATAAAATTTCGATTAAATAGCCTAACTCTAATTATGTAATTTAATCACTCAAGAAAAATATTTATAATTAATTAAGTAATTTAAACAATTTAAATTAATTTTAATCAAATAAAAATATCAATTAAAATAAATATTTTTATTTTTAATATTTTTTAGAGAACACAGAAATTAATAATGAATTTTTGATTAAAAAAGTATTTAAAAAAAAACAACATATAAAAAATAAATAAAAAAACAATATGTTATATAATTAAAAAGAAAAAAAAGTTGGAGAACTTAGCTATCGATCCTGTGTGGCATACGTATGAGGTCCATGGTGGACTGGCGCTCCCTGGTACACAGGATTTGGATAGATGATGATCAGAAGGCTAGGAGTGGAAGTAACATCAAGCTCACGTAGGCTGGCATGCACCGGATCTGCTGGGTTAAAAGAAAGCGCGCGCCCTTTTTTTATTAGAATCGGACCAATCAGACTGCACCACGCAGTCATCTTCTTCACTAAGAAAAATCTGAAACACTTTTTACAGCACTTTTGCAAGGACGCTGCAAAAGAACCACACCTTCTACACCTGCAAAAATCAAAGGACCCCCAAAACAGCACAAAGATTTGGCGCGACCACACCAAGAGGATCGTCCAGTGTCCCTGAGCATGATTATAGCATTGATTTTTTCCTAATTTCACCTATATTAGAAAACCCTAAATTGGGAGCTCTAACCCTAACAATGGTGACATACTCATAACAACATATAAATGCAATTAAACTTCCAGACAGCATCAAAACATCATCAGGATCAAGAATATGTAATTTAATTTCAAGAATGGTGCATGAACTCACAGAATCGAGTTTGAAAAGATTAGGACAAACCGTGAGGTATACGTGATGGTTTTGCGTGCTTCAAGGCTTGAAACTGGTTGGAAAACGTTGAGTGATGCTCCAAGAGTCCTTTTGAATCCTCAAAATACCTTGAATTAACCTGCAAATCCAAGAACGATTTTGATTTTTTCTTGAATATGGATGAGCTCGGTTAGGGTTCTTGGAGGCTAAAAGTTCGTGCCCTAGGGGTTTGGAATGTTTCACTACTTATAAGAGATGGAATTAGGGTGAATATCATGGATTGAATCTTCTTGAATCTTTGATTTCAATCTTTGAAAATTTGAATGAAAATATGGTTCATAATGTTTCTATTTTTGTCCAATATTTGATTCAATTTATTCCAATTATCATTTGGCTAATTTAGGGAATATATTTGATTGATTTCTTGACTTAAAATCAAAGCAAATAATTTCTTTCATTAATTTTATTATTTTATCTAATTAATTTATGATTTAAAATGATAAAAAACCATAAAATAATTAATAAAATAATAACAATAACAAGGATTTTGTTTTGGGGCGTGCATGGGCTTAAAATAATGATAGGATAAAAAGAATATAGGCCCATTTGGAAATATTTGGAGTTTTGGACTTTTTCTCTTCATACATGCCCTTGATAATAGGTGAACTTGTGTTCCTTTCCATTTCCTCATATTTCAAGATTTTTTCAAGTTCTTGGACTTTTTAGAAGCCTTGGAGAATCCTCTAACCAATTTCTTTGGTCTCATGTCAAAATAGTTTTCCATGCTACTTGTACGATCTTTTGAAAAAGATGACTTTTGGTTGACTTTCAAAATGACCTATAATGTTTTGAGTCATATCTCTCAAATGAAGCATTTTTAGACTTGGTTTGTGAGAGACAAAATTTTAGATAATTCAATTTCCTTCCAAATGAGCTTTAGATGGGAAATTTCGGATGTTCCATGTAGGAGTTATGGCTGGTCAAAGTTCAGTTGACTTTCTCCTATGAAAACCCTAATTTAGAAACTTTTGAATTTGTTGATTTCTGATCTTTTCTTGATGAACCATGGTCAATCCTTGATCAAATGGTGAATGATACTTCCAAATAAGGTTGTTGACAAAAAATCAGGAGTTTTGACTGTATTTTGACCACAGTTGACTTTTAGGTCAAACCAGTCGACTGTTGACTTTCTGAGCAATTGAGTAGTCAATCCTTTGAATTAGAACCTGAATTTTGTCATGGAGATAGTTTGAAACATCATAAGCCATATGAAATTCACTGGAGCCTTTGATCCATTGATTTTCTTCAGAAAAACAAAAACCCTAATATTTAGACCATTGTTTAGGAGGGTATGTCTTTGAGCCTTGAACTTTAATATGAGTTTTGAATTAAGAGAAATAAGATGGGCAAATTTTGGGGTATGACAATGCTACTGAGGGCCTAATCAAAGATGTTCCATTCGACGTTTCTGTCAAGGGCAAGCGTGTTGTTGCTATGGAATCTAAGGCAGATGAATGCTTTGGAAACCAAATATTTTAGGCTACTGAAGGCCTGAGGAAGAAGTTCGAAAGAATCTCCTTTGCTAAAGGTGCCAGCCTAGGTGTCAACATGGTAGATTTGAACCAACTTTCCCCTGAAATGGAAGAGTTGGAGAGATGTCTGAAGATGGAACAAAAAGGAATGCAGTTGGGATATCCAAAAGCCAACAAAAGCTTGTGTAAATACCTCTGGAGGTGCCACAAGAGGAATGCTGATATGCTGATGTGCCCAAGATGCAATATTATGATGAATCGAAGGGTGGCAGAGGTTTACGAGGCAACTCAGTGCACCAAGGCTGAAAGAAGTTGGCGAAGGGAAAGCCCACTGTTGAAAGTATACCCCAAGCCAGGAGAAAGTCTTCTTAGCTTTCTTGTGTGATGCCACAAATCTGGAACTGAGTGCTTGATGTGCCATAGATGTGGGGTAGTGTACAATAGAGAGTTAGTTAGGGCATTCGAAAGGATTCCAATTACACAATGTTGGGATGGACAAAGGAGTAACCCAAACACGTATGTGTTTGATAGACGAGGAGTTCCTCGAAGACAAGACAATCCCCATCCAAAATCTAGGAGAGTGACATTTAAACTCCCAGCCGAAGTCCCTACTGACAAGTGGACTCAGGCAGGATCTGGAAAAGGAAAGTGGAGAAGCTATGACGAAGAAGGAAGAATTTCGTGGGTCTACAGGAAGTAGTTCCAAGCCTCGAGAAGGGAGGAATACAAACTCGAGAACTATAAAGTAAAAAAACCCCATGTCAAGGTCTCAGTGGAGACGACATCAGAGAATCAGAAAGGCTGAAAGGGAGATGGCTTCGAAGAAAGCATGTGAGTCTAGAAACACTAAACCTGCACCTGTAAGTGTTACAAATTAGAACAAGCCACTTGTAGGAATGAAGTTGTTCACTAATGAGAACAAAGACAACAAAGATGACAATCAAAGGCATCCAGAGGATCCAGCGAATGAGGAAGACATGTTGAATGATGATTTCAAATCTGATGGAGTTTCGTCCCTCAACGTGAGTTGTAATGCGGTGTCTGTCCTACCACACGAATTCAATCAAGAGACAGAAGTAGAGGACAACAAAGACATTGATGAAGCAGAGATGGCGAAGCACAAACCAGTGTGCTACTATGTCCTTAACCATGGCGCATTCGCAGATCAAAATGCTCACTTCGAAAAGACACACCAAGGAATGCAGAATCACTTGAAGCCTCTTTACATCAGGGCCAAAGTTGAGCAAGTTGGAGTAAACAAAGTTTTGGTGGATGGTGGGGCAGCAGTCAATCTCATGCCTCAATTCATGTTGAGGAAATTGGGGATGTTTGACATAGACGTGAAGCCTCATCACATGGTTCTATTAAATTATGAGGGAAAGATAGGACACACAATAGGAGTGATCCAAGTAGACTTAACTGTGGGTTCAATTACCAGACCAACAATGTTTATGGTAATACCCGCGAAGGAAAACTACAACCTACTTTTAGGAAGAGAATAGATTCATGGCGTGGGGGCAGTACCTTCGAATATGCACTAGAGGATATCCATATGGAAAAATGATGGGGTGGTGGAAAATATCAAGATGATCAGAGTTACTTCATGGCTAAAGTAAACCAGGTGGACAAAAACAATTTCGACAGAAATCTGGCTAATATAGGACCATGTCACCCATCTGAAGACGCATACTCACCAAACAAGAATACTCTCTACTTACTGACACTACACCCCAATGGTTTTCAATGGGATAGAGAAATTATGGGAGATCCTGAAGAGGAAGAATCATCAGAAGCACGACCATCTGGCTGGGATGAAGACCCTAATTATGACTGAGTCTTCTTTCTTTGAAAGGATTTCTGCCTATATGGCCGAGAATAAAAGAAAACCGGCTCTCTAGGCCGAGATCTCCAACATGGATGTCGAAGCCACAACAAGTAAAATATGCACCACATCATCTTAGGAACACTTCGTGGCAAGACCTCCTAACGAACATGTACTTGAAAGATTGTTCGATCAAAGGCTATATGCCATCTATGACGAAGAACCTCTAGGTTTTGAGAAAGATCCAACAACTTCGAATGCAAAGATGTTAGCGCAGGACTCACTCGAAGAGGCTGACCTCGGAGATGGAATCGAAAGAAGAGTCACGTACATCAGTGCTAGGCTGGACCCCAAGTTAAAGACTAGAGTAATTGATCTTTTAAAAAGAACAAAAACTGCTTTGTTTGGGACTATGACGAAATGTCTGGTTTGAAAAGAGACCTGGTCGAACTAAAGCTGCCCATAAAGGATGGCAAGAAGCCCATCAAGCAGACACCACGGAGGTTCGCGCCAGAGGTACTTTCAAAGATAAAAAAAGAGGACGAAAGGTTTCTTTGCTGTATATTCATCAGGACCACAAGGTATGTCGAATGGATTGAAAATATAGTACATGTAATTAAGAAAAATGGTTCTCTAAGAGTGTGCATAGATTTTCGTGATCTAAATGTAGCAACTCCTAAGGATGAATATCCAATGCCTATAGCAGAAATGTTAATCGATTCAGCTACAAGATATGAATACCTCAACATGTTGGATGGATATTCTTGTTATAACCAGATCTTCATTGCTGAAGAGGATGTTTCCAAAACAGCCTTTCATTGTCCAGAGGCAATAGGAACTTATGAATGGATTGTGATGCCTTTTGGCTTTAAAAATGCTGGGGCAACATACCAGCGTGTTATGAATTCCATTTTTCATGATTTTATAGAAACATTTATGCAGGTTTACATAGATCACATTGTCATTAAGTCTATATCAGACGAGAATCATCTGAGTCATCTTAGCCAATCATTCGAAAGAATGAGAAAGCATAGCTTAAAAATGAATCCTCTTAATTGCGCTTTCTTTATGCAGGCAGGAGATTTTCTGGGTTTTGTGGTCCATAAAAAGGGGATAGAGATTAATCAAAACAAAACGAAGGCAATTATGGAGACTAAACCACCTTCAATAAAGAAAGAGTTACAATCTTTATTAGGAAAGATTAACTTCCTAAGAAGATTCATCTCGAAATTAAGTGGTCGAACCCAAGCCTTCTCTCCTCTTCTGCGCTCAAAGCAAGGAACGTTCGAATGGAACGAAGAGCATCAACAGGCTTTCGACAAGATCAAGCAATATTTGGTGAATCCTCCAATCTTGTCACCACCTTGTGGAAAGAAGCCTATGAGGCTGTATATTTCAGCTTCAGATGTTACTATAGGCACTATGTTAGTACATGAATATGAAAATGGCATTGAAAAAGCCATTTACTACCTTGGTAGGGTTTTGAATGATGCAGAAACTAGATACACTCCAATAGAAAATTGTGTCTATGTCTGCACTTATGTTGTACAAAACTTAAGTATTATATAAAACCAATTGATTTGCATGTCTCTTCGCGTTTTGATGTTATTAAATATATGCTATCAAAGCCAATAATGCACAGTCGAATTGGTGGTAAATGGGCACTAGCTCTCACTGAGTACTCTTTAGCCTTTATGCCTTTGAAGGCAATGAAGGGGCAGGTAATCTCATACTTTCTTATCGACCACGCAGTGGTCGAAAACCCACAATTACACGTGGAATTGAAACCATGGAAATTATTCTTTGATGGTTTTACCCACAAGGAAGGAAGTGGAGTTGGGATTTTATTAATTTCTCTTGAGGGAATTCCAACAAAACTCAAGTATAAAATCGAAGGACCACTATGCTCAAACAACGAGGAAGAATATGAAGCCCTTATAGCAGGACTTGAAGCCTTGATGGAGTTGGGGGAAACTAGATTCGAAATTAAAGGAGACTCAGAATTGGTGATTAAACAATTGACCAAAGAGTACAAATTCATAAAAGAAAATTTGATTATGTATTTTGTCATTATAAATAGATTGCTTAAAAAGTTCGAGTACATTGACATAAAGCATGTCCCTAGAATAAAAAACCAGGAAGCAAATGATTTAGTACAAATAGCTTCAGGATATAGAATATCAAAGAAAAAACTAAAGGAACTGGTCGAAGTCAGAGGGAAAGCGATGGCTGCTAAGTTATCTCCAACAGACTTGGAAAATGCACGCTTAGGCTATGCCAATAAAGAAGAATTCGAAGTATTATCCATTGATACTTTAGTAGACACGGATTGGAGAAGCCCTATTATCTGTTATCTGGGGGACCCCTCAATAAATACAGAGAGGAAGGTTAAGTATAAAGCTTTATCTTATATACTGATGGGAAATGAATTATTCATAAAAACCCCTGAGGGGAGCCTGTTAAAATGCATGGGAGAAAGCGAAGGATACCTAGCTCCATCCAGTGTACATAGTGGGGCATGTGGAGCACATCAGGCAGAATATAAAATGAAATGGTTATTGTTTAGATACGGAATGTGTTGGCCTACAATTTTAAAGGATTGTATAGAATTCCCCAAAGGTTGCGAAGAATGTCAAAAACATGAAGGTATACAACATGCCCCTGCAAGCGGACTCCATCATATAATTAAACCTTGGCCTTTTAGAGGTTGGGCTTTAGACCTCATAGGAGAAATTCATCCTACTTCATCCAAGGGCCAAAAATACATTTTAGTAGGAATTGACTACTTCACTAAGTGGGTCAAAGCAATACCTTTGGTTAATGTGGATCAAGAAACGGTCATCGAATTTATTCAAAGACAGATATTGTACAGATTTGGAAACCCATAAAGTATAACAACATATCAAGGATCAATTTTCCCTGGTCGAAAGATGCAGGATTTTTCAAAAGAAATGGGTTTCAAATTACTAAAATCCACACCATATTATGCTCAAGCAAATGGACAGGTCAAATCGGCCAATAAAGTAATAATAGGTCTAATTAAGAAACATGTATGGAAGAAACCCAATAATTGGCATAAGACATTGGATCAAGTGCTTTGGGCTTGTCAAACTTCCCCAAAAGAAGCCACCAACACCACACCTTTTCAACTTACATTTGGTCACGATGCAGTGTTACCTGTCGAAATCTACCTACAATCAGTGAGGATTCAAAGGCGGGGAGAAATCCCATCTGACCTATACTGGGAAATGATGATGAATGAATCGGTAGATTTGGATGAAGAAATATTACATGCGTTAGAAGTCCTAAGAAGACAGAAAGAAAGGGTGGCTAGAGCATATAACAAAAGGGTTCAAAGCAAAACTTTCATTACAAACGATCTAGTTTGGAAAGTAATATTACCTATGGATAAAAAGAAAAAAGCATTAGGAAAATGGTCCCCACACTGGGAAGGACCCTTTCGAGTTTTAAAAGTATTTTCGAATAATGCTTACGAAATAGAAGAGCTTGCTGAAGATCGAAGGATTCTTCGAGTAAATGGTAAATATTTGAAAAAATATAAACCTTGTCTTCAGGAAGTCAAGATATTAACAGAATAACTAAAAGCCACACAAAAATGACAAAATGATGTTTCGCCAAAATGGCATTGTTAAATGTTACAGCCTAGAATAGTCACACAAATACGAAATACACATCGATATGTTTCAAATACAAAAGTGATAACAGAAAGGAATTAAAAGATCCAAAGTTATTGCATCATTTTTTTAATGATTAAATTCATAAGGGAGATTGGATTTCATCTGAATATACTGAGAAGCGAACACGGCTAGGCGTCGTTCAATTACATTTTCTTATCTCTTCAACTCCTCAACCTCTGATTCTAGTTTCTGAGCCTCTTCGACATGATGAATGCCAACCTGAATTTCCACATTAAGTTCCTCCTGGTCCAATTTGCGGATCTCATCTTGACGATCCTTCGTAGCTTAAATTTTTTGTTTTAACTGAGAAACTGGTCCTTCCCAGGCTTTGATGTTTGCTTCACAAGATTTGTATTCTTCCTGCCGTTTTGAGCACTGGGTTTCCATGGCTTCGACCTTCTCACTAGAAGCATTGGCTGCTACCCTTGATGAGGTTTGAGCAGTAAATTTAGCAGCAAATCTCTGCGAAACATCTTACTTGTGAAGTTGATCTGCTTGGAGTTGCTCAATTAGGAGGCCAACCGAGATCAAAATTTGAGACGCTTCACCAGAAACACTCAGTACATCCACTTTCTTCAACAAGTTTTTCAAGGGAAAGCAAATGTTAACATTCTCGCTGATGGCCTGGATCGGATCAATATCAAATATTTTTTCTTTTATCTGTCGAAGGAAGCTTTGACTTGCAGTCTCTTCACCTGGCCCCCCTGAAGTGGTAAAGGATGTCCCACCTTTTTCAGAGGAGCCACTTTGCGTCTGGAGCATAGCCTTAAGGAAACCAGCAAGATTCTTCGCCTTGAGATCTTTAAGCTCAGCCTGAGATAAGGCGCGAGGAGCATTGGTCAAATTGGTTGATGGTTTGGTAATAATTCAAAAAGGATGATTTGGCTGCTCATGATCTTTTGTTTGGTCCAGATTTTGTTTGGAGGAGCCATCTTCGACTGGGGTTTCGATGGTTTCGAATTGCCCACCATCTTCATATTGTTTGTTGCCATCATCTCTGTTCAGCGATGTAAGATCCACATCCATATCAGCATCTTGATCATGATTTGGGATTTCTGGTGACGAGTCCTCGGGCAGTATGTGTTGAAGAAGTGTAGTTTGTATGAAGTCTTGAAACATGTCATCACTTTCAGTATCAGAATCAGAGAGAACTAGAGGAGTTGGATCTTTGGAAGTCACTTTTGGTTGAGCAAGAATCGTAAAGTCATTTGGTTTGCTGTTTGAGCCTTCGAGAGATCCTTGAATATGGGTGGCATGTAGGATCGAAGTTGCGGTGCCAACAACATCATCTTGCGCAAGTAACATTAAAAGTTATAAAATACACGATCGAGTAAAAGAGACGAAAATAAATAAGTACAAGTTATCTTAGGAACAACATTTCCTAGACTCGAATTATGACTTTCAGTCTCAACAGTTTTGTTAGGTTGTTCTTAAGACACCTTTTGATCAGTTGAGACTTTAGGTTTCGAAGTCCCGGAGGATTTCTCTTTCGCCAAAGGAGTGGTAAATTTAGTCTTTTTCCTTCTTATAAGCTTTGAATCAGAAGGGGATTGGTCCTCAGGGTCAGAATCGACATGAGGAGTGGCTTCAACAACTTTCCTCTTTGGCGTTGGGGGAGGTTTTCGAGCATTCTGGATATAAGAACTGGATATTAAGAAAACTGATGAAATTCGAAGAATATAGAGACTAAATTCGAATACTCACCATGGGTTTTGATTTACTAGTGTTTGTGTCTTCACTAGTCTTCTTTTCTTTAGCACCACCAGGTTTTCGCCTATCACCTTCCTTTGCGCTTTCCCTTCGACTCAGAGCTACAGTCAGATAAAACATGACAAGTTTATGATGAGGATTGAAAAGAAAACAAAAGATAGGGAAAATGGAAATAAAAACCCATTCCACACCTTCTGGTATTGGAGTTAAAACACGAACATGTTCGAGTCCAATATGAAGGTGTCCTTTGAAACTGTCCAATGTGTGCTTAGTCAGAACAACCCGTTCAACATGTTTTTTCGAAGATTCCCGGAGGATTTTTACAACATCACCACAGATGAACCAGTTAGGGAATGGAGGGCGTAAAGCCACACCAAAGTTAGCACTGGGTAATTGAGGAAACTTCGGAGGATACATGTTGAAAGCCAGTTCATATCGTTGTTCCGGACGAACATACGAAGGCAATTTCAGATTCTCCAGTTTTTTAGAAAACTTTTCTTGCAAAGTAACGGCTGCTTCATTGATAGTTCGACTAAGCTCATGAGGCATGTAAACAATTTCAAGTATTTCTGGAATGCTTGAATCTCTTGGAGATGAATCGAGTTACCTTTCTTGAAGCGTTCCAGCGTAGAAGCAAAGGCCGAGGATATTTCTTTTGAAAGTGAAGGAGCATCAAAATTCCATTTTTGGTAATACTCATCCCACCAAGTGGCAAATTCCCTAGTGTAGTAGAAAACGGGTCTGATGGGGACTAGAGTAAGAGAAGTAACACCAATGTATCTGGCAATTTGATTCTCGAAGCCTTGCTCAGTCGAATACATGGAAGGAAGACGCAGGTGACTCTTCTTCGTATACATGGTCATAGGTTTAATCTGGACAAGACCAAATTGTCTAGCAACGAGATTGGGTTGGTAACTTAGCAGGCCAAAATGATTCTTTGAGCTCCTCAGTCTATGAGATAGCAACCTAGGAGTAAGGAAAGCTTCCCAAATAGCTACCGAATCAGCTTTGTGTTCCACTGAAGAAACATGGAATTCGCGTGTAAACCATGATGGATCTACTCTTCTTTCAGCAAAGGGAGCCATCGATGGACTAAAATTATAATGCTTCGCAAACATCATCATGAAAGCTTTGAAAGTCTCTTGTAGTTTTCCAGGATCTTCCCCAGGAGTCAGTTGAGTGAGCCTAGTCCCTTCGACAGTACTCTCCTTGATAGCAGGCTCCTATTCGTTGACCAAACCTTTCGCTGGCATGCAAGACTCGAAAGTTGCGTTCATCCATAGTTGCATAAGCCAAAAGGGACCAGCGAACAGTAGAGATTTCCCAGCTTCATCTTCCTTCAAATACTCCACGGATTCACCAAGGACTTCGTAGAGATATACGAGGATCAGTTGGGCTAGGCCTAATTTCTTCCCAGCATTTAGTTGATTAGCCATAGTCAGATATCTCTTCGCCACTTGCAGCGACCTTGAGCAGAAAACGCATCTCGACAGCCAAAGTGCCAAGAAAGTAATATGCTCTTCTTCAGAGACGTATGCACTATTGGTATCATGATGTTTCTCAATATAAATGGTGTAGGTGGCCTTACTCTCACCAAATTGGATTGTATCAACATCCATATCATTAAGATCAAAATCCTCTCCAATCGGATGGAGTCCAATGATGGCGGCCACATCAAAGAGAGTGGGAGTAACCATTCCACATGGAAGGTGAAAGGTATTATGGGTAGTGTGGTGTCGTTTTTTTTACCTCCCCGTTTCACTTGGGAGGACGACACGCTAGACCCTTCACGCGAAATTTGGAAGGAGAATGCGCCCGTGGCAGGATGAATTTTGTTTCAGTTCTTCCTACGATAACACATGAACTTTTTAATTATCCTACGAGGAGGAAAGGGGAAAAAGATCTCAAATAAACCCTAGGAGTTTGCTAAGTGTGGGGATTCACCTAGACTAGAAATTCTGGAGTCTGGGTGGTCGGTTATACATTGGGAAGAGTTTAAGCACCCTACATATCCGTAGTACTCTACGGGAACCTTCTATGTGTCTATGTGTTTTTGTTTGTTGCTAATGATTGGAAAAGTTTCTCCTTTGTATTAGGAGAAGGAATTGATTTGAATTGAAAAAGACAGACAAACTGACTATTTTTGGTATTTGATTAGCTCGCTGAGATTCCTTGTGAACCTCATGCCTACATATCCCTAATGGAAGTCAGAGATTTTTGTAGTTCGGGGAACTAATTAGGGAAATTAATTGTTTTTGGTGCCTTGCTTGAAGCTCAAGGTTGAAGCTTGAATTAAATCTCTGTTTACAGTAAAGAGACATGAAGTCATCTCTACTGTCATACCCCAATTTTTGACCCTAAGATCACACATCATTTGCATAACAATCATCAATCAAGAAATTTTAACTTAGAGTTCTACCAGTGATGTTGTGCTCAATCCATCTGCAAGGGAATCATCGAGCACCCATGTTTTAGTCTTGTATATATTGTTCTACTAACCAAAATACCAAAAATATTGCCTTGTGCTTTTGTGTGTTTGTGTTTTGTAGGTATCAAGTCAAAACATCCATCAAAAGGAGCATTTTTCAACATTTTCACTATGCAAATCGATTTGCATAAAGTGTAAATCGATTTACACAACTGATTCTGCACCAGATTTGCTTCTGCCATCAGTGCAAATCGATTTGCATAAGACAGCAATCGATTTGCATAACTGTTTTTGCCCCAGATTTTGCCTTTTTCAGCAATGTAAATAGATTTGCATAAGATGCAAATCGATTGCACCAGTGCGGATTTGGAAAAATGAAGGCAAATTTCAGCTTTTTGAAGTGTTGACATCATGTGCAAGCATGGGAAGCATGACTTAGTTCTTACATTTGATTCTCTACATCATTTAATCATAAACCCTCATGTGATTGCATCAAGACCATTGGATTTCATTTTTGGCTCCAAATCCTTTTCCCAAGCCTAATTCTATTTTCCAATCCTAACTCCAAGCCACAAAATTTCCCAAGCCTAATTGCTATAAATTGAGGCACTCCCCTCTTCATTTTTCAAGCTTTGATAGCCAAGAAACTTATTGCAAATTCTCTCCTCACCTCTTCCAAACCCCTCACTCAAAGCTCTTTTTCTTCCACACAAATTAGTGAGTCACATCTTGAACCTCACTAATTTAGAGCTAAACCTCAACATAAACACTACTTTTTCTTCATCAATTGTGAGAGATCAAGGCTTGTGGTTGTGTGTGCTTGAAGAAGATTCAAAGTTTGTGAAAGATTTGGTAAAATTCTAGATCCATTCCATAATTCAAGATGTGATCCATTGTTGTTTATGCTTGATGCACCTTTGGTGCTATATTGATGAGATTTGCTTGCTTACTTGATACATTTTCGTGCACAAATTGATCCAAGATCACAAGGTGTTTGGTTTTATGTTTAAACAAGTTTTCTTCTCTTTATTTGCTGTATTTTTGAAAACTGTGTTGTGCAAATCGATTTACATCTGGTGCAAATCGATTTACACAACTGAAAACTGCGCAGATTTTGAAAACAGAGTTATGCAAATCGATTTACACTCTGTGCAAATCGATTTACACTGGGCAGAATGCTGATTTTTGTGGTTTTTGACTTGTTTTTGGTTCTAACTCATCTTCTACTCCTTTCTTTTGATATTTTCTTTGAATCACAAGTTAGAGGCCTAATTTCTCTCTAATTTCAATGGACTTAGGGCGTCGATAGGATGAGAATCCAAATCCGCAAAATTATGTGATTGAAATTATGGATGAAAGGAGCTTTTAATGTGGTTCCATCTTTTACTTCTTTTTATTTTGATCGATGAAAGTCTTAATACCTTGAGAATTCTTATGGATTCTTGGTAAAGACTAGATCACTCACCATTTTTCTTTTCGTGCGGTATTGCTTTCGGAAAACGATCTACATATCGTTCTTCTCGCATGCATTAGCACATAAAGTTTTGACCGGCCTCGTTGTAGGGTGATTTCTACATAAATCACTTGGCGATCTGCTTAACATAGCGCAATATTTCGTGTCCCGAATCAAAAAGATCAAATATGGAAGAGAATTGTATGCGGTTGATTTAAGACTTATGGAGGTTTATCGTGTAGTCGCTATGATTTTATCAAGCTTCTGATAAATTTTTATTGAATTTAAATCCGAGTACATCCTTCACTCACCATCGATCTTCATTACTAACTTTGATAACATACTTGACAAGTTTCAAGATGGTTATCTTTAACATCTAACAATTGACTTTAATTTCCGCACTTTATTATATTGCTCTTTATATTTCTCGCTTTATCGCTTTATTTTATCATTTCATCATATTTACATTCCGCTATTTTCTCTTTGTCCATTTGGACACTATGTTTATGCTTCCGCTATTTTTCTTTTGTCCACTTGGACCATACTTTACTTTTATGCTAAAACACTAATAAACAACAAAAATCTAAAAAACACCTAAGGCTCTCTTTTGGACTATTGGTTACTATCCCGAGCATTATGGAGATTTGGACTTATGGACCTAGCACCTCTGGACCCTTATTCTGTTGTTACTCTGTTGTTATTCTGTCTGTCTGGCATTGGATTGTTGTCTGTTTATGTATGCAGGTATTTCCTTGAAAGCCCTTGATGGTTAATTCCAAGGCATTGATATAAGGATTTTACCCGAAAACAGCCGTTACTCTGCCCGATTTTCGTCAGAACTTTTAATGTGCTTAATGCAAAGTGGTGCTAAGATAATAAGTTCATCTGGATCCCCAAGTGGTAATATGTGTTGGTATTGATAAGTCCAAAGGATGGGAAATCTAC
Organism: Vicia villosa; assembly: GCF_029867415.1. Lineage (NCBI taxonomy): Eukaryota > Viridiplantae > Streptophyta > Magnoliopsida > Fabales > Fabaceae > Vicia > Vicia villosa. The sequence continues at coordinate 18,160,414 of NC_081186.1, read as the reverse complement.
CTTGACTCATAATGTCAAGTGTTGGCTTCTTTCTTCGGTTAGACCGTTTCTTTCCTTAGCTTTTATTTTACGCAATAGGATAGCCTCTTCATCTCCTCCCATTCTTAAATTTTCAAAATCTTCTCCCTTTTTCAAAAACCTTCTTATGTTTGCAATATTTTCAAAACCTTTTCTTTTAAAACATCTTTTGCCCTTAGTGGCTTTTCTTCAAAAGTTTAGACACTATTAATTGTCGAAACGAGTGGTTATACCCCACGATTTTGAAATTGATTGATATAATGAGATCTTTTCCGCGTGAGAGAGCTAGTGGCATACTCGTCGATTTTATCCGAGTTGGAGCCCTTCTTTCATTAGCGATGCAGAGAACTCGTTTGTTCTCATGCTCAAGATCAATGGCTGAGTATTTCTCTCCAACGACGATAAAGTGTTTATTCGTTTTAAAAATGTTTTCCCTTTAAGCGGAACTACATTAGCTCTGACTTCTCCATTGCACCGAGGAGGTATGTAGGCACAAAGCTTAACGCTTTGCCGAGCTTATTTTAAAAATAAAACAAACCGTTTTTTAGCACACACGACACAGATTTTCAAAAAGGTTCCTGTGGAGTACCACAAATATGAGGGGTGCTTTAAACCTTCCCCTCATATAATCAACACCCGAACCTGAGTTCTCTTTCTTGTTTTAAAAACAAAACTTTGGGTTTTACGTTCTTTTCCCTTTTCCTTTGAAAAAATAAAGTGCGGTGGCGATTTCAAATGGAATATTGATTCGAGTCAATCCTATGGCTTCGATATCAGATTTTCCCCGCTACAGAAAAATGGCGACTTCACTGGGGAAGTCAGTTTTAAGTGTGTTAAGCCTATTTTTGTTTATCTGTGTGCTTTATCTGTATATATTGTTGTGTGCTTTGTGTGTTTATTTATTTATTTTTTTTTGGTGCTTGATGGTTCCTCTGTGATGAGATAAAGTTCTAACCCGAACTTTGGTGAGTAACTTGAGATAGGAGGTGGTAAGACCAATAGTCGCATGTCAGGAGCAATCCTTACCATGAGCGTCATATGGTGGAACCCCAATCAGTGGAGGCCTCATGGAAGGTAGTAGAGGTTGTTACGAACCATCGTGATAACGCTATTACTTTCAATAGTGAGTGTCCGTAGAAGCTGAATGGCCTAGAACCTTTTTAACCAATCTAAGCCTTTTTAGGATGTAGTGCAGAAACAAGATCAAGTACCAATTTGAGCTTGTTGTCATGCGATACTACGCTCAGACGAGGTCTTTTTAGGCGTATTATTGGCGCCCATGAGCAATTGTGTGTGCCGGTAATATCCGATAGAAGATTGAAAACTCTGGGAACCTTTGTAGAACCCGATTGGCAGGTACAAAACTCCTTAGATCACGCCTTGTGGGATGGGTAGACCTATGGCTCCATGCTCGTGACGTCGAACCTAAGAACCTGGATTGTGTGATTTTTGTGTTATTTGATGTGATCTTGTGTGCTCTTGATTGTGATTGATGCATAAACCATGCATTCATGCATTCATAAAAATGACCTTCACAAATGGTTTTCAAGGAACTTAGAGACTTTCTTTGTAAACATCACAGGTACCATGGATCAAAAGAGAAGCATCAAGAAGTACACTTTCAGGAATTCAAGTGCAAAAGAATTGAAAGAGCTAGCAACTTTGGTTCCTAATCTTGACAACTTCAAAAGCCGTTATGGGAAATTGATCTCTATCTTGAAGACCAAAGTGGAAAAGGGGATTCTTGAGACTCTTGTGCAGTTTTATGACCCGATGTATCATTGTTTCACCTTTCCTGATTATCAGCTTATGCCCACTTTGGAGGAGTATTCTTATTGGATTGGTTTGCCAGTTACGAATGACATACCGTTTAGTGGTCTGGAGAAAGAGCCTCAGGTTGATGAGATAGCAGAACTTCTTCAGTTGAAAATATCAGATGTGAAAGCAAACATGACCAAAAAAGGAGGAATTTGGGGGTTGACTTCTAAGTTCTTGATTGGAAAGGCTTCTATGTTGGCTAGTAAAGGAAGTATGATTGCTTTTGAGACATTTTTGGCCTTGCTCATCTATGGTTTGATACTCTTTCCCAACATTGACAACTTTGTCGATGTTAATGCTATTCGGATCTTCATGATTGGGAATCCCGTGCCTACTTTGCTTGGGGATACTTATCATTCCATTCACCATAGGAATGATAAGAAAGGTGGACTTATCAACTATTGCACTCCTTTGCTCTATAAGTGGTTTATTTCGCACTTACCTCAAACTAAGAATTTCTTGAACAATCCTGATGGTCTCTCATGGTCTCAGAAGATCATGCCTCTTACTAATGGGAATATCCATTGGTACAATCCTGCTTATGACATTGGTGAGATTATTGATCGTTGTGGAGAATTCCCTAATGTACCTCTTCTTGGTATACAAGGAGGAATTACCTACAACCCCATTCTTGCAAGGCGTCAATTTTGCTATCCCATGAAGGAGCGACCCGCTAGTATTCTTGTGTCAGGAATCTTCTATCTTAATCAAGATGGAAATTCGGATATGAGAATTCGGTTTGTGCGTGCTTGGCACCATGTTGATAGGAAGAGACATTTGGGGACGAAACAATGTGTTGCTCTCAAAGACTACACTGATTGGGTTCAAGCTAGAGCTCATACTTTTCAAATGCCTTATTTACTCGAGGAGCCTTCTCTACCCATTATTCCACCATTATCTTTCACTACTCCTATTGAAAGTAGTGAGGGGCATCTAGAGCTCGTGGCTAAGATGAGATTGGAAAGAGACGCTTGGGAGAAGAAGTTTCATGCTTTGGAAATGGAGAATAAAGAGTTGAAGATACATTTGAAAGAAAAGGATGAAATGCTTGATATACAAGATGGTTGGTTGATGGAAAAGGATGATCAAATCCGTCATCAAGAAGAGTTGCTTCAACAACATGGTGAAAAGCGAAAGAGACCACAAGAAGATTCAGTTGCATGGAAGGAAGTTGCTGATAAGCTGATGGTCGAGAATGCTCATTTGAAGGCCTTTTATGAAGATGAGTTAGAGAAGCTCCGTAGGAAGCTGCAGAGAGGAGTTGAATCTTCGTCAGAAGTGTTCCCTTCTAGTTTCTAGCTTTTCCTTTATTTTGTAATTTTGGATCTTTGAATCCTTTTGTAAGCTTTTCCATTATTAATGAAGAATGTTATTATGTTTTATGTTTTTTTGCTAATGTTAAAATCAATGTCTTAAAGTTTCTTGAAAACCAATAATAATAAAAATCATTTGCATTGCATTTCATGCATCATTCTGCATTTTGGTCTTGCTTCCGAGAGTATTCCCGAGGTCTTATTCAGTGTTCTTCATACAGAATTGAATCAAGCTGTCTCACCGGTATAATACTCGAGCTAACTGCAAGAAGAAGATGGAAGGTCTTGAACAAGAGAATCGTGAGCTACGTGAAGAGGTTGTTACTTTGAGATCTGGTGTGGATCGTCTCACTGCTCTGGTTGAGACATTGATGGCTGCTCAGAATCAGAATCAGAATCAAGTTCCTCCTCCCAATGCCCAAGCTCAGGGTCAGACCACTGTGATTTCTGAAATTGCTGCTACAACCATTCCTCCTGTTCCTGTTGGTGCTACTCAGCAACGTATGCCTAATGGATATCCCTGGGGCATGCCTGAAGGTTATTTGTCTGTTCCTGAGATGACTCGTCCGTTGACACCTATTATGGTCAACACATCTCCTATTGTTCATACTGGTCCTTTTGTCCCAGAGCCCATTTATGATGCTGCTCCAAGTGAAATTCATGACAGAATGGATGGTTTCCAAGATCAGTTTGAAGAACTGCAGAAAGAGATGAAAGCTCTCCGTGGGAAAGAACTGTTTGGAAAGAATGTGCATGATCTTTGCCTTGTTCCCAATGTGAAAGTACCTGCTAAGTTCAAACTGCCTGAATTTGAGAAGTATAAAGGAAACTCCTGCCCTCAGGCACATCTGGTGATGTATGTAAGAAAGATGTCCACTCACACTGATGATCAACGTCTGTTGATCCACTACTTCCAAGACAGTTTGACTGGAGCTGCTTCTAAGTGGTATATGGGCCTTGATAGCACCCATATTCGCACTTTCAATGACTTAGCTGAGGCGTTTGTGAAGCAATACAAGTATAATATGGACATGGCTCCTGATAGAGATCAATTGCGAGCTATGATGCAGAAAGAAAAGGAATCCTTCAAGGAATATGCTCAGAGATGGCGTGAGGTTGCTGCCCAAGTGATTCCTCCGATGGAAGAAAAAGAGATGACTAAGATTTTTCTAAAGACTCTTGGTCCATTTTACTATGAAAAGATGATTGCAAGTGCTCCTGTAGACTTCACCGAAATGGTGGGTATGGGTGTCAGGTTGGAAGAAGCTGTGCGAGAAGGACGTCTGGTTCGGAATGACAATTCGTTTGGTGGTGCGAAGAAGTATGGTTCTTCATTCCAGAAGAAGAAAGAATCAGATGCTAATGCTGTTTCTCATGGGAGGGATAATCGATTCAGAAATCGATCTCAACAAGTGGCGTCAGTAACTCCTGTTGTGAATTCAGTGCCTGTAGCTCTTGTTAATCAACAACCAGCAAGGCGGAATCCGTATCCTCGTGCTAATATTGATCCTATCCCTATGACGTACACTGAACTGTATCCTGCCCTAATTCATAAGAAGTTAGTTCAACCAAGGTCACCGCCTCCTGTTCCAGAGAAACTCCCTTGGTGGTACAAAGCTGATGCCACTTGTGCTTTTCATCAGAATGCTCCTGGGGATGATTTGGAAAACTGTTGGTCCTTAAAGAATGAAGTTCAGAGATTGGTCCGTTCTGGAATGCTTTCTTTCCGTGATATTGGCCCAAATGTGCAGAACAATCCGTTGCCAACTCATGAAGCGTCTGCTGTGAATATGGTGCATGGATGCCCTGGGAAGTATAAGATTTATCGTGTGGAACACATCAGAGGATCATTGGTAGAGATGCATGCCACTCTGTGTGAGTATAGTCATTATGAGCATAATCATGCTGCTTGTGGGATTTATTCAGTTAATCCTCGAGGGTGTTACGTTGTGAAAAGAGATTTACAAGAGATGATAGATCAAAGGCTCATTGAGATTCTGAGGGATAGAGATGAAGATGATGTCAATGTGATTGAACAATGCTTTGAAATTCCGGAATGTGTAGAGATCGGTTACTATGGCAAAGCTGTTGTAGAACCTCTTGTGATATGTTTGCCTGGATCTGTACCTTATAGTTCTGACAAAGCTGTACCTTACAGATACAATGCCACCATGTTGGAAGCTGGAAAAGAAGTCGAGATTAAGTCTCTGTCTTCTGTTGAGAATATAGCAGATGTTAGTAGAGTGATTAGAAGTGGACGAGTTTTTACTCAACCTCAAACAGTTGTGGACGTCCAGAGGAATCCTACTCAAGTGCCTGTGAATGATGTGTCAAAAGGGAATGATGGGTCATCTTCAGGAAAGGAGATGGATGAGATTTTGAAGCTTATCAATATGAGTGATTATAAGATTGTGGATCAGTTGCATCGTACTCCGTACAAGATCTCTATAATGGAGCTGCTGACGAGTTCTCCTGCTCATAGGGATTCTTTAATGAAGATACTTGATCAAGCCTTTGTGGATCATGATGTGACGCTGGATCAGTTTAATGGGGTTGTGAGTAATATCACTGCATGTAACAATTTGAGCTTTAGTGATGAAGATTTGCCTGAGGAAGGAAGGAACCATAATTTGGCTTTGCATATCTCTGTCAGTTGCAAAGAGGACTCAATGTCCAATGTGTTGATCGATACTGGCTCATCTCTGAATGTCATGCCAAAATCCACTCTTGCCAAGATGTCTTATGGTGGTACACCAATGAGATTCAACAATGTGATTGTCAAAGCTTTTGATGGATCGAAGAAATCAGTGGTTGGAGAGGTTGATTTGCCTATTGGTATTGACCGTTTGTCTTCAAGATTACTTTTCAAGTGATGGATATTTTCCCTGCGTACAGTTGCTTATTGGGACGCCCATGGATCCATGAGGCTGGGGCAGTTACTTCGACTCTCCACCAAAAGTTGAAATTTGTGAAAGATGGAAAGATGGTCGTTGTGAGTGGAGAACAAGCTTTGCTGATTAGTCATCTCTCTTCGTTCCGTACCATAGAGGCTGATGAAGTAGTCATTGGAACTGCATTCCAAGCCCTGTCTGTTAATGATGAATTCAAAAAGGATGAAGCTTCCATTGCCTCCTTCAAAGATGCTCAACCAGTGGTTCAGAATGGACATTCAGGAGTCTGGGGACAAGTGGTGAGTCTGCTAGAGAACAAGAATAGAGCTGGTCTGGGATTTTCTGCCTCAGACAAGTCTGTGATGAAACCTGAATCTGCTTTTCGTCCTTATCAGGAGATGTTCCATAGTGTTGGGTTTCTACATCCGACTCCTCCAGAGGTGAACGCCATTGTTGAAGATGAATCAGAGCCAGAAGTGCCAAACTTTGTGACCCATGGAAAGATGATTGAGAATTGGATCACCATTTACATTCCTGAGTGTACTCATGCTTCAAAGTAATTTGCTTTTATGTTTTTCAAAATCCTTTCATTCTGCCCAAGATGAAAGTGAAGTTGTTGGGGGCTTTTTTCTGCTTGTTTTAAACATTAAAATCATCAATAAAAGTCATTTTGTTTCTGCATATACATGCTTTTTATCTTTTTGCTTTTTTTGGAAAGTGGTAACACAAAAAACCTTAAAAAATGTTTTCATTCTCCATAATCTGCACGATTACATGTTTGCATATATCTTTCCTTTTCCTGAAATAATAATCACTTGTGCAGATTAATCAACAAAACCTTTGAAAGTAATGACCCTGCACCCTCTCCTAACTTCGAGTTTCCTGTGTATGAGGCGGGAGAGGAGAGTGATGAATGTATTCCTGATGAGATTTCCCGACTGCTTGAGCACGAGGAAGGCACCATTCAGCCATATAAAGAGCCTTTAGAAGTCATCAACTTGGGTTCTGAAGAAGATAAGAAAGAAGTCAAGATTGGGGCACTGCTTGGTCAAGATGTTAAGAAGAGGATGGTAGAGCTTCTTAAAGAGTATGTTGACATTTTTGCGTGGTCCTACCAAGACATGCCTGGGTTGGACACATATATTGTGGAGCATCGTTTGCCGTTGAAACCTGAATGCCCTCCTGTCAAGCAAAAGTTAAGAAGAAGTCATCCTGATATGGCAGAAAAGATTAAGAATGAGGTCTTGAAGCAGATAGATGCGGGTTTCCTTGTCACTTCTATATATCCTCAATGGATTGCCAATATAGTGCCTGTGCCGAAGAAAGACGGAAAAGTTCGCATGTGCGTTGATTATAGAGATTTGAATAGAGCCAGTCCGAAAGATGATTTTCCTCTACTTCACATTGATATGTTGGTAGATAGCACGACAAAGTTTGAGGTTTTCTCCTTCATGGATGGTTTTTCAGGATACAACCAGATTAAGATGGCACCTGAAGACATGGAAAAGACAACATTTATTACACCATGGGGGACATTCTGTTACAAAGTGATGCCTTTTGGGTTGAAGAATGCTGGTCCGACGTATCAGAGGGCCATGACCACTCTTTTCCATGATATGATGCACAAAGAAATTGAGGTCTATGTGGATGACATGATTGCCAAGTCCCAGTCAGAGGAGGGGCACATGGAAGATCTTTTAAAGTTGTTTCAGCGTTTGAGAAAGTATCGTCACCGCTTAAATCCAAACAAATGCACTTTTGGTGTCCGTTCTGGAAAATTATTGGGTTTCATTGTCAGTCAGAGAGGAATTGAAGTAGATCCTGATAAAGTCAAAGAAATTCAGGAAATGCCAGCACCAAGGACTGAGAAACAAGTGAGAGGTTTCCTCGGACGTTTGAATTATATCTCGAGGTTCATTTCCAATATGACTGCTACCTGTGAGCCAATCTTCAAGTTGTTAAAGAAAAATCAGGGATGTGTGTGGAATGAAGATTGTTAGAAAGCTTTTGAAAACATCAAAGAATATCTGCTTGAACCCCCCATTTTGCTCCTTCCAGCTGAGGGAAGACCTCTGATTATGTACCTTACAGTGCTTGAGAATTCAATGGGATGCATGTTGGGTCAGCATGACGAGTCTGGTCGAAAAGAGTATGCAATATACTACCTTAGCAAAAAGTTTACCGAGTGCGAAACAAGATACTCGCTGCTTGAGAAAACTTGCTGTGCTTTGGTGTGGGCTGCTCGCCGACTAAGACAGTATATGTTGAACCACACCACCCTATTGATTTCCAAAATGGATCCAATCAAGTATGTATTTGAGAAACCTGCATTAACTGGAAGGATTGCTCGCTGGCAAATGTTGTTATCAGAATATGATATTGAATATCGAGCTCATAAAGCTGTGAAAGGAAGTGTGTTGGCAGAGTATCTCGCTCACCAACCAATTGATGATCGTCAATCTATCAGAATGGACTTCCCAGATGAAGATATAATGTATTTGAGATCTCAAGATTGGGATGAACCATTGCCAGAAGAAGGACCAGATCCTGAATCCAAGTGGGGTTTAATTTTTGATGGAGCTTCTAATGTTCATGGCCATGGAATCGGCGCCATTATTGTCACTCCGCATGGGTCACATGTACCTTTCACTGCAAGGATATGTTTTGATTGTACGAATAATATTGCTGAGTATGAAGCTTGCATCATGGGACTTGAAGAGGCCATTAATCTGAGAATTAAGATTCTTGATGTTTATGGAGATTCTGCGCTTGTGATTAATCAGATTAAAGGAGAATGGGAAACTCGTCATCCTGGCTTGTGTCATACCCTAATTTTTGACCCCCCTGAGATGGCATATCTTCAGGATTTTTCATCAGGTCAAGACAAGTTCCCAGAGCAGTCATTTCTCCATCTGGTACCTAATCGAGGATGCTCAAAGACAAGAAAGCTCAGGCAAAGGATCAATCAATACAAAGACTAGTCTCTAATACAATCATGGGGCTCAAAAACTTCACTTTTCTCATCTATGATTGATTAGACATCCAGTCATCTGAGTACAGGTTTACTCAGGTCACCAGACTAGGGTTTTGAGCCTATCAAGGACTAAAATCAGGGATCACTTTTGGGAAACCCTAAAAAGCCCCAGGGAACCATTCAAAGACATCAATCATCTTCAAATAACTCATATGACAAGATCTACTGGACATCACACTTCAATTCAAAGTCTACAGTCATTATTTTCACATGGTCGACAAATTAGGGTTTTGACCTAATTCACCAAGATAGTTGACTTCTGATCAGGGCATGAATCCAAAATTCAAGAGATGATTCAAGGATCTCTACTACCTCAATATAATCCATTTATATCATCCATTTGGGGAGAAGATCTTATTTCTACACAAAAGCCCAAAAATTCACTTTGTTAGGAAAAAGTCAACTGTGAAGGATCATCATTGACTTTTAAGGTTTTTGGTCAAAAAATGACTTTCAAAGATCAATATCATCAATATATGGATGTCAAAGTCATTTGGCCAAAGAAATTCAGAGAAATTCATCAAGGAGCGAAAAGTCGGGAATTAGGGTTTTTGAAGGCATGGTGAGAACTCAAAATTTCACCTACACAACTCAAAAAACTTCCAACATGAAAGTTGTAGATCTTGCAAAATAAAACAACATCTTACAAAGGAACTTTTTTCAAAAGATCAACCATTTATGAGGTTTTGGAAATTTTGAAGTTTAGGTCATAAACACTTAGAAATTTTTCTAAGTGTTTTAACCTAGTTTTCATCCAACTTTGGGCTCATTTTTCACAAATTTCCCAAATGATTCTGAAGAAGACATAAACTAATGATTTAAAGTAGATGTTTAGGGCTTTCCAAATTGTGTTCAACCTTCTCCAAATTCAATTTGAGCTAGGAGTTATGCTTGTTCAAAGTTGGCCTCATGAAGTGAAATTATAGGTCATGGACACTTTTGGACTTTGCAAATTTTGTGCAAATAACCTCTCTTATGGATGCTACACGACCCATAACACATCTGAAAACATGCCATGCATTCATTTTCACCATGCCATAAGAATTGAAGAAGATTCTAAAAACAAGAACATGTGATTATGTAATGATTACATTTGTGAATTTATGGCAAATTGATGAATCACCCAAGGAATCTTCTCACCAACCAATTAGAGCTCATTTCTGGCTCAGAATTGTCCCCTAAGATCAAGCAAAATCGAGGGCTAGGGGATTGATCAAATGGAATCAAAATTCCCATCATTGCATAAGAGATATTTGCAAACTTCCTTCATGGCTAAGAAACCAAATCAACTTCACTAAGGAAGCTCACTCCTCTGCAGCTATACTGATCCATTTGCCTATAAATACAGATGCATTCCTCATTCAAAAAGACACCAAAGCAACCATATTACTTGCTTTCTCTTTCTCTTCTCTTGTTCATTGTTTTTCAAAGTTCTTTGGCAAGAAGAATCGATTTCTTCAAACCAGAGCTTATCTTTGGGAAGTGAGCATTCTAACATCTCAAGGGAGGTCATTTGAGGTGATCCAAGCACCTGGATCACTTCTGTAGGTGGAGGAACACCATTGTTGCTCTCACTTTGGAGCATCTGCAGTTGGAGGTCCATGGAGTGATTCAGAAGGTTTCAAGGCAAGCCAATCATCCAGACACACTCCTCAGGTCATAGTGAAGCTAACCAGATGGCTGCAGCTCATCTGTAACTCCAAATTCAACAACCTCCATGTTCACTTGAAGCTGAAATCGAGGGAGGTCCATAGAACAATTCAGAAGGATTCAGGCTACAATAAGCATCCAGTTAGCATCATTGAGTCTCAGGGAAGCTATTGAGATCATTCATTCAAGCCCAGGTGCCCTCAATCATCCTCACGACCTCCATTTTCAGAGGTAAGTTTCTGAACTTCACCTCTCTAATTTAAGTACTCTTTGTGAAATAGCTCGATTCTATCTTGTTCAGCATCATCAGAGGATTGAAAACCCTCTATCATCATCCATTTATCTTTCAGTATAGTCATTTAATTTAATTTTGAAATTTTAGGGTTCTTCACGATTTCTGGTGAATTAGTTAGATGTAGTTAATATTAGTTCACGTTAGTTACATATTTAGAATCGTGAGTGAATTTAGAGCAAGTTTCATGTTTACATCGTGGCAAATGGTTGAGAAACGAGTGAGTTCAGAAATTCAAATTCATGGAGCTTGAGGTTGAAGACGAAGATGGTGGTGGCGCGCAATTTTCAAACTCAGGTCTAAGTTTATTTTATTTTGATTGATACCTGTTTCATTAACGACTAAAACGTGATAGCCCAGTGGTAGAGAGTGTTTGTGTGTTGCGCGTGCCCAAGGTCTGGGGTTCGAATCCCCCTCGCCCCAGACCTTTTGATTTTATTTCTTTTTTACTTCTATGCATTTGAGTAATATATGAATTGCAATGGAACCATGCATATGACACCAAGCGCGCGTTGGCTCAGTGGTGTTGTTTTGGGCTGGTAATACAAAGGGCGTGGGTTCAAACCTGGTTGGTGACAAAACCATATTTTTTTTTACCACTTTTCCCATTTAACTCCTTCACAACTTTAACAAATTATTTAACCTATCAAAATAAATCATTTTCACTTCATTTTTCACACACTTGTCATTTAATATATCTATTTTATGAATAATCAAAAAAATCATAAAAATATTATTTATTTCATATATTTTTATTAGGTTTAAAATAGTATGATTTAAGTGTTATATTAAAATGTTTTAAATACATATATTCACTTTGTTTTAACTCAATTACTTTGTGAATCATTTTATGATAAAACCCTAATTGATTAGGTCTTAATTAAGTAAAATCTTTATTTTTACTTTAATTAAGTTGACTTTTGTAAATTCTTAAAACTATTTTCAATCTCTGATTAAATAAAATGATTAAGGTTTTCAAACAACAAAACCTTGTATCATTCAAAATCATTTTCAAATTGCTCTCATAACCAGTACTGTAAAGTACTGGGCCTCTAATAGAGTGTAAGTCCCAAACATCTTCTCTTCTTAGCTTGTTTTTCAAAACTGTATTTTCAAAATCTTCTTTCTGTTTTCAAAACATTCTTCTGGTATTTGAAGGGCATTATTCCCGGTGAAACTCTTCAGATACCTATGTGACCTTTGTCCATCTTCACTTCTTCTGTTTTCAAAAACCATTAACTGTTTATTATATATATTCAACTGTTATCAACAAAACAACAAAAATACTGTTGAGGCTCTGTACATACTTCTTCAATGGCCTCCACTCCATCCAGGTTAGGCTTTACAAGCTTTCCGTTTACAGTCTTTATTTAAATTACTGTCAAATATAAACTGTGCATATATTAGTTTAGAACTACGTGTGAGTATAAACCTTAGGACAGTTAAACTATATATATATATTAGGAATATGGCCTAGGATTGAGAATGTCTTCCCGGTGAAGGCTCTTTCCTAATTAGAGATCTGTAGTTCAAACCCCCAAGATGAATTATTCCCGGTGAAACATCTTGGCAAAAACCTTAGAATCCAAATAAATAGGACACATCCACCCAAAGAGGAATTATTCCCGGTGAAACCTCTTACCCATTTGCTTAGAGCCAAAATAAGTTCAAAACTACATAGCTTTCTCTTGTGCTATAACAAGGACCCTCGATGACCCTCGATTAGCCTCCTCTTGGGCTTTGTACAAGGACCCACAGGCTTCTTAAAAGCATTTCCAGCTTCCTCTTGAGCTTGTATACAAGGACCCATCAGGTTTCTTATAAACATAGGAACAGGTCTTTAGTCACCTTTTAGCCTACCCTGGTGAGTTTCTTCCAATTTAAACCAGACTTTAAACAAGCTAAGTTTGTCTCAATTGCACATTGAGTACATTTTTGGAATGAGAGACATGGACAGTCTCTGTCACCCTTATCTTCATCAATCTTCCTTAGCAGAGTCTAGGATCCATGTTTGGTCATCCTCAGCATTGAGTCAGCCTTCATCTTGGGCTTTAAACAAGAAGCCTCACTAGATAATCTTTCTGCCAATCCCTTCATCCCTTAATAATTAATGGAGTGCTACCCAAATCAATCACTTTGTCAAAACCCCTGGAAAGGGTTAGCCTCCAACATCTGTCTAAAAATGTCAAAACCCCTGGAAAGGGTTAGCCTCCAAAATAATTAATAAATAATTTCATTTCTCTTAGGAGATAATTTCCCCAAAAGAGTCAGAACCCCTGGAAAGGGTCAGCCTCCAAAAAAACATGATAAAGTCAGTCTTTTAACAGACAAATTCACCAGCTGAGCCAAAATCCCTGGAAAGGGTTAGCTTCCAAAGAAAAACAGTCTTTTAATAAATAAAACCTCTTCAGTAGAGTCAAAACCAACAAAAACAGTTAGCCTCAACCTTGGGCTTCATACAAGGCACCCAAACAATAAAACTCCCCTGTCAAGAGTCAGCCTCAACCTTGGGCATTGTACAAGGCAGATAATAGAGTCTCCCCAGTGAGTCCTTCATCACTCAGTAGCCACAACCTTGGGCTTTGTACAAGGCAGATAAACCATATCTTTCATGTGTCAAAGATTCCTAACACTTAGGATCTTTCCCCATATAGTCATCCATATTTAATTCATTTAAGAGTCCGCCACAACCTTGGGCTTTGTACAAGGCAGAAAATAATGTTTTCCCTAGCTAGAGTTAGCCACAACCTTGGGCTTTGTACAAGGCACATAAAATAGAGTCATTCAATTATCCTCAACAGTTAGCCACAACCTTGGGCTTTGTACAAGGCACACAAATAGAGTCTCCTTAAGTAGAGTCAGCCTCAATTCTGGGCTTTGTACAGAACACAAAAATACCCTGTAATTACTCCCCAATGGAGTCATCTCCCAGAGTCAATAATAATTAATAAGTCAATCAAAAAGCCTCAAGCTTGGGCCTCATACAAGCCAGCTAAAGTCAAATCTTTTACACAGTAAATAGACATAGCTTATCTCTATAGAGAGATATTTTTACTACTCTACTACATTCAAACAAACAAACATTTCAATTTCAATTTCAATCAAAGTCTCCCATTTAGGACTCTGAAAGACATGCTCTGGCACATCCCCAGACTTGTACACTTTCCCTAATTTGGATGAGCATCTTTCTTTCATTTTAGAGGCACGATGGCTGTCATACTTGATCAACCAAGTAGACTCCCCTCTTGAATGAAATGAATCCAGTTATTCTGTCACTCCTTTAAATGTTTGTGGTAGAATAGTACAAATACCTCTCTGTAGAGATGATTTCATGTCTCTTTACTGTAAACAGAGATTTAATTCCAAGCTTCAACCTTGAGCTTCAAGCAAGGCACCAAAAACAAGTAATTTCCCTAGTTAGTTCCCCGAACTACATTAAGCTCTGACTTCCACTAGGGATATGTAGGCATGAGATTCACAAGGAATCTCAGCGAGCTAATAAAATACCAAAAATAGTCAGTCTGTCTGTCTGTCTTTCTTTAATCAATTCAATTCTCTCTCCTAACACAAAGGAGAAACTTTCCCAATCATTAGCAGCAAACACAAACACAATGACACAGAGAAGGTTCCTGTAGAGTACTACAGATATGTAGGGTGTTTAAACACTTCCCTATGTATAACCGACCTCCCGGAGTCCAGAATTTCTAGTCTAGGTGTAAATCCCCACACTTAGCAAACTCCTAGGGTTTAGTTGAGATCTTTTTTCCCCTTTCCTACTCGTAGGACAAATAAGAAAGTTCGTGTGATATCGTAGGAAGAACTGAAATAAAATTCATCCCACCACGGGCGCATTCTCCTTCCAAATTTCGCGTGAAGGGTTTAGCGTGCCGTCCTCCCAAGTGAAACGGGGAGGTAAAAGAAAACGACCACCACAGAAAAATGGCGACTCTGCTGGGGATATAAGTGTTAAAAACCTTGGTTTTTCATCCAAACCAATGGTTGACCTGTTGCTGGTCCAGCCCCAATGAGGAATTAGGGATGCCAAATTCCCCCTCAAACAAGAGAGGTCCTGCCTAACCTCTGTGTCATATCATGTGTTTGCTGCATTTATATTTGTTTATTTTGTTTATTCTGTATCGGGAAAGGGCTTGATTCCCCCTTGTGGTGAGAAATCCTATACCCGGATTTGAGTGCAACATAAGATAGGATGGAGGATGTCTTCCCGGTGAAGGCCCTCTAATCTTGGTTTCCAATTCTACTCTTGGGATTTGCCTGGCTGGTTGTGATTAACTGCGCCACTGCATTCCGAGACTGATTTGTACCAGGAGGACCTAGAAACACATTAACCCCACTTAAAGCCTTTTTAGGACGTAGAGCGGTGATTACGGAAGTAATTGTCACGCAGATACTACACTCAGAGAAAACTCTCTTATAGATACCAATCAACGTATCTTTAAGGTTGAGCAAAAACTTTGAGACCCCTAGAACCCGTTCTACAGGTACAAAAATCCTTAACCTTAGTTTACCATTGGGGCGGGAGACTGCGTTTTGACTTCATGACCACTATACCCTTCAACGCCATGTTTGTTTAAAACTCTTGTGTGTGCATTCATGCATTCATGCATCATTCATTAATAAACAACTAAAAACAAAAAAAAAAGAGTCTTTTTCGAGTCGTTTTTCAAGGAAACTAAATAACGAACGTTTTGAACTTCATAGAAAGAGAGAAACGGAGAAGGGACTTAAGGATCTATACTATGGATTATGGGAGAAAGAGAGCTAGGAAATACACCTTCAAGATTCCCCAGGTCGAGGAACTGGGAAAGCTCGGAAAACTGGTGGTCAACCCCCAGGCTTTCAAGGAGAAGTATGGAAAACTTCTGCCTTTGCTCAATACCAACATGGTGGATGGGATCCTTCCCACCTTGGTACAGTTTTACGATCCAACGTATCACTGCTTCACCTTTCCAGATTATCAGCTCATGCCTACATTAGAGGAGTACTCTCGTCTGATTGAAATACCCGTGTACGCGCAAGATCCGTACTCCGGTTTGGAAAAGAATCCTGACGACATTATCATTGCTGCAACTACTCCTTTGAACGTAGTCGACATCAGAACTCATATGGTGAGTAGAGGAGGAATTCAAGGATTGCCCTCCAAATTCCTGTTTGATCAAGCTCGGTACTTCGTCAGCATCCAAGATATGAGCGCTTTTGAGGAAATCTTGGCTTTGCTTATCTACGGATTGTTTTTGTTCCCTAACATTAACGATTTCGTCGACATCAACGCAATTAAGATCTTCTTAATTGGAAATCCAGTTCCAACCTTGCTTGCGGATGCTTATCACTCTGTGCATTCAAGAAACCTGCAGCGAGGAGGATTAATCACATGCTGCGTACCATTGTTATACGAATGGTTCGTTTCACACCTGCCAAAGTCTAGCACTTTCTGGAACATGAGGGATGGCCTTTACTGGTCACAGAAAATCATGTCTCTCACTCATACAGACATTGATTGGTGTAGTCCTGACAACGACGAAACCAAGATCATCTTCAGTTGCGGAAGTTTTCCCAACGTACCCCTTATTGGAACTAAGGGAGGAATTAGTTACAATCCAGCTTTAGCCCGTCGTCAATACGGCTATCCCATGAAAAACATTCCAAGTAACATCCAATTGGAGGGTCTGTTCTTCAAGAACATCGACGATCATGGCAACATGCTGAAGAAGGAAATTGTCCAAGCCTGGCGTCTTGTTCACCGCAAAGGGAGAAGATTGTTAGGAAAACATCTTTGCATCTCCCTGGATCCTTACCTTCAATGGGTACGCGTCAGAGCATTCAAGCTCAGGATGCCATATCAACATCAAGAACCTATTCCCCTAAGGGAACCAATTTACCTTTTCTCCACCGATGTTGAAAAACAGCAAGCGGCATTAAACAAGGTATGCCAAGAAAGGAATGCCTGGAGGAATAAGTATCGAATTGTCAACACGGAAAATGTTGAGATTCAAAACATCCTAAGAAGGAAGGATGAGTTACTTGAAGTACTCGATCGACAAGTGACACAAACGTCACTTTCTCATCATATCCCTCCTGCTTCCTGGATCATCGATCAGCTCACGTCAGAGAACGCTCAGCTCAAGAAACAGAAGAAGATGTTAGAACGTGAAGTCGGCTCTTCATCAAAGTTTTAGAGTCCTTTCTCTCAGTTTCTCTGTATTTCCATTTTCAAAGTGTGTAAAAGACGGCGTTTTCGCTTAATTAATAAAGTTTGATGTTTCATAACGTAATTATGGTGTTTCCTTGAAAAATATTAACTTAATTGCATATCATACATCGCTTTAGTCGTACGCACTGACACGAGAATTGTCGCGGATCTAATAGTCACTTTCCTTTCTCCAGAAAGAGAGGAGGAGAAGGAGGTGAACCAAGACTTTCAAGCTGTCTCATCCATACAACACTCGTTCAAGCCGCAAGAAAAGAATGGAAGACTTTGAGCAAGAGAATGAAGAACTCAGAGAAGAGATTAATACTCTCAAAGGTACTGTTGAAAGGCTCAATAGTATGGTAGAAGCCCTGGTAGTTGTGCAGAATCGACCAACGCCAGAAGAACCACAAAGGACTGTGGTTTCCGAGATTGTTTCTACTCCTGTTCCTCAGTATACCATGCCGCCTGATCGACCTTGGGGCATGCCGTATAACTTTACTCTAGAAGGGTACATACCTCCAGTTTCTGAAGCTCCAAAAGTCACCATGGATATGCGTCCACCGGAGGGTTACAAACCTCTGGAAATTGAAGTTCCAAGAGCAACGGCAATGGGTTTCGCACAACAGAATGCTGAGATTCCAAGATCTGCTGTCATGGCTTCTCCACAGCCCATTATGCATACTTTTCCCCCGCAAGGCGGACAAGTATATCATCACGCTCCAAGTGAGGATGCTGGCGTGTATGAAAGATTGGACGAGTTCCAGGAACAGTTTCTGCAAATGCAGAAGGAACTCAAGACTCTCCGAGGACAAGATCTATTTGGAAAGAATGCTGCAGACCTCTGTCTGGTTCCAAATGTTAAGATTCCTCACAAATTCAAAGTACCAGAATTCGAGAAGTACAAAGGGAATTCATGCCCACAAAGTCATCTTGTGATGTACGCTCGAAGAATGTCAACTCAGACTGATAATCAACAATTGCTCATTCATTATTTTCAAGACAGCCTGACTGGTGCTGCACTCAAATGGTACATGAACTTGGACAGTTCAGAGATTCGTACTTTTCGAGACCTCGGAGAGGCCTTCGTCAAACAGTATAAGTACAATCTGGATATGGCTCCCGACAGAGATCAACTCCGGGCCATGACTCAAAAGGATAGAGAAAGCTTCAAGGAATACGCTCAGAGATGGCGTGAAGTTGCTGCTCAAATTTGTCCACCACTTGAAGAGAAATAAATGACAAAAATCTATCTCAAAACTTTGAGTCCATTTTACTACGGACGAATGGTTGCAAGTGCACCAAGTGATTTTACCGAGATGGTAAACATGGGTGTGCGTTTAGAAGAAGCAGTTCGAGAAGGACGCTTGAACAAAGAACCAGAATCTTCTGTTGGTCCAAGGAAGTATGGAAGTTCTTTCCAGAAGAAAAAGGATCAAGATGTCAGCAATGTCTTGCACAAAATCAAGAAGAAGTTCCAACCTCAAGTTGCAACAATAACTCTGGTTGTTAACTCAGCGCCAGCTTATCAACCTCAGGTCTCGCAACAACAAATTCAACAAAGGTCGCAGCAACCTCAGCAGCAGGTTCGACCTCCAAACTACAACAATCGGGCTCCAAGGTATCCAGCCTTTGACCCCGTACCAATGCCGTATGCAGAATTATTTCCAACATTACTGGCAAAAGGACTCGTTCAGACAAGAAGTCCTCCAAATCCTACAAACAGTTCCTCACCATGGTATAAGGCTGACCAATCTTGTCCCTATCATCAGGGGGCACCAGGTCACAATATTGAGAACTGTTTCTCTTTCAAGATTGACGTCCAACGATTAGTGAAGAGCGGAATGCTATCCTTCAAAGATACTAATCCAAACGTCCAAGCAAATCCTTTGCCGCAGCATAAAGAAGCTTCGGTAAATCTGATAGATCAGCACCCCAACGTCATTCAAATCTACGACATTCGTCAGATAGGGGAAAATCTTGTCAAGATGCACGCTAAACAAGCTGGGTACGGTCATGTACCACCTCACAACTACTTCACATGTGAAATTTGTCCAAAGAATAATCAAGGATGTACCGTAGTTCAAGCTGCATTACAAGAACAAATGGACTTGGGATGGATTCAACATATCCGAATCAGAACTGAACATGACATCAACATGGTTCAAGGATGTCCAGGAGAATACAAAATCTACAAAGTTGAAGACCTTGAAGGATCGGTAGTCAGGTTCCACAAAACTTTAAATGGACTTGCCTACTTTGGAACAGATTTCCACGCTTACAGTAGATGCAGAATCTGTCGAAGAAATTCACGAGGATGTTTGCGTGTTCGCAACGACATTCAAAAGCTGATGGATGACAATACCATTACTGTACTTGCCAACAGAGAAGATGATGAAGTCTTTACCGTATCTTCTCAAATTAATCAAGTTGAACCTATGCAAGTTAAGTATGACAGCAGGAAGACAGCAGTTGCACCACTAGTCATCTACTTACCAGGTCCTGTACCGTATGAGTCCAGCAAGGCTATACCATACAAGTACAATGCTACATTCATTGAAAATGGTAAGGAAATACCGTTACTGTCTGTTGTCAACATTGCTGATGTTAGTCGAGTCACCAGAAGTGGACGAGTCTTCAACAGAACAACAGAAGATGTGGAGAAACCTTCAGAGGAAGTACCACATAGGCAAGATAATCATCCGACCAATGCTGTTCAAGCGAAAGAAAATGATGAGATCTTGAAGTTAATCCAGAGGAGTGAATACAACATTGTAGATCAATTACTACATACTCCGTCTAGGATTTCTGTTCTTTCCCTACTATTGAGTTCTGAAGCTCATAGGGAAGCTCTACAGAAAGTTTTGGAACAAGCTTTCGTAGAACCAAGTGTTACAATAAGTCAATTCAACAACATCGTTGCCAACATCTCCGCCGGAACTAACCTAAGTTTCTGTGACGAAGATCTTCCTGAAGAAGGGGTGGACCACAATCTTCCACTTCACATCTCAGTTGGCTGCATGGGTGATACACTCACAGGAGTCCTAATAGACAATGGATCCTCTCTCAACGTCATGCCTAAATCAACATTATCAAGATTATCTTTTGAAGATTACCCTCTAAGAAAAAGTCATGTCATCGTCAAAGCATTTGATGGATCAAGGAAGTCAGTTTTCGGAGAAGTAGATCTTCCCATAACTATTGGACCTCAGACGTTCAAAATCACTTTCCAAGTTATGGATATTCCAGCACAATACAGTTGTTTGCTAGGTCGCCCATGGATTCATGAGGCTGGGGCAATTACTTCAACATTTCATCAGAAACTGAAGTTCATAAAGAATGACAAATTGGTAACCGTATGTGGAGAACGAGCTCTGATCGTCAGTAACCTATCATCATTCTCCGACATAGAACCAAAAGAAGTTGTTGGAACTAAATTCCAAGCACTTTCCTTAGACAAAGGAAAGGAGAAAGCAGCGTCTATTTCTTCATACAAAGATGCAATCCAAGTTGTAAAGGATGGCACTATCAGTTGTTGGGGGCACATTAATATTCCTACCAACAACAAGAACAGAACGGGAATTGGATTCTTTCCGACATCATCAAAAGCTATCCCAGGGATTGAAGTAGTTCTCCCTATTCAAGAAACTTTCTGCAGTGGAGGTTTTCTTCAACCCGTTCAACAAACAGTCAATACCATCGGTACGGAAAACACCGATGAAGAGGAATGGTTATCCTATCTTAACAAAGCAGGATATATCTCCCTACCAGAGTCTGATCCACCTTGCTGTTATCCAACTGAGGGATCTGAAAATAAGACTCAACCAAGCAGGGATGAAGTTACTGACAGCTTCACCACCAGAAGTCATGGTTCATCAGAAGAAGCTCCTCCTATCCCCGAAGAAACTTGGGATACATTAGGAGAACCAAGCGGAAAATTCGACTACATGGTGAAATATTCCGCTCCTGAAAGTTCAAGAATCTCTCTTGAAGATATTGTTCCAACTGGATGGAACAGTGATTTTGAGTACCTCTCTCAGCCAAAAGAGATGTATAACCCTTGCTATTTATCATCTACTGGTGAAGTCATCATTGAGGATTATATCCCCAAGTCACCTTCCGAGGCTACGGATCTAGAGTTCACCTATCTAGTCAATGCAATCTTGGGAGAAGAGCAAGACCAAAATACAGAAGAGGACGATCTCGAAAGTGTCTCCGACAACGAGTCTCTCCATTCAGAAGATTGGAAGTTTCCTCAAAAGAAAAACCGACATACTCCACTCGGAAATGGGTATACTCACACCGCTCAATCTGCTGAAGTAGAAGAAGATCGTCTGAGTGTTGCAAAGACAGTGGTTGGTAAATCAAGACCTACCACAGGCCAGCTTAAGCCTAAGGTTCCAGATTACTTAGTGCACAATGGGGTTCGCCACTATTGGACAGCTGTTGAAGTTTCAACTGTTGTTCGCACTCCTAAGTAGGAACTTTCACCGTTTATTTTGTCCTCTCACCATAGCCCAGGGTGAAGAGATGTTTCATAGGGCTTTGCATTTTACTATTTCTTAGTTAAATGTCCCTCTTTGCTTCGCCCAAAGCAATAGAGTTTTGTTTTATAGGGTCTTTGTTTCAAGAAATGACTGTCCATAAATAAAAATGTCATTCTGTTCCTTCGTTTAGTTTTCCCTTTTCTTTTTTCGGAAATTGGTAATCCTAAAAAACACCCTTAAAAAACATCAAATATTCCATTAACTGCATACACCGAGTCTTCCCTCGTTGTCTAAATAAAACTTATCACACATATGCAGATTAATCATAAAATACCCCGTTGAAACGTACGACCATATGACTTCTCCAAGCTTTGAGTTTCCTGTATTCGAGGCAGAGGAAGAAGAAGACGAAGAAATATCAAAGGAAATTTCACGGTTACTTCAACAAAAGGAAGAGGCCATTCAGCCATACAATGAGCCTCTAGAGATCATTAACCTTGGTTCCGATGGAAACAGAAGAGAGGTTAAGATTGGAGCTTCGCTCAGTTCAGAGATCAGAGAGAGTTTGATACAGCTACTCAAAGAATTCTCAGATGTCTTCGCTTGGTCTTATCAAGATATGCCAGGGTTGGATACCAGTATAGTGGAGCATCACTTGCCGTTAAAAGCAGAATGCCCTCCGGTCAAGCAAAAATTAAGAAGAACTCATCCGGAGATGGCCATGAAAATCAAAGAGGAAGTTCAAAAGCAGATCAACGCAGGTTTCCTCGTCACTTCAGAATACCCTCAGTGGTTAGCTAACATTGTTCCCGTTCCTAAGAAAGACGGAAAAGTCCGCATGTGCGTCGACTACAGAGATTTGAACAAAGCTAGCCCTAAGGATGATTTTCCTTTACCACATATTGATATGTTGGTAGACAGTACAGCAAAATCCAAAGTTTTCTCATTCATGGACGGATTTTCAGGATACAACCAAATCAAAATGGCACCTGAAGACATGGAAAAAACAGCTTTCATCACCCCCTGGGGCACGTTCTGCTATCGTGTTATGCCTTTTGGACTAAAGAACGCAGGGGCAACTTATCAAAGAGCCATGACTACACTTTTCCACGACATGATGCATAAAGAAGTGGAAGTCTATGTGGACGACATGATTGCCAAATCAGAAAATGAAGAAGATCACATACAGGATTTGACAAAGTTATTTCAACGCTTACGGAAGTTTCAGCTTCGCCTGAACCCCAACAAGTGTACCTTTGGTGTCTACTCAGGAAAAATCCTTGGTTTCATTGTCAGCAAACGAGGAATTGAAGTAGATCCAGACAAAGTCAAGGCAATTCAAGAAATGCCTTCGCCCAGAACCGAGAAACAAGTTAGAGGATTTCTTGGACGTCTGAACTACATCTCGAGATTCATATATCTCATGACAGCAACTTGTGCTCCTATTTTCAAACTTCTACGGAAAAATCAAAGTTGCGTCTGGACAGACGATTGTCAGAAAGCGTTCGACAGCATTAAGGAATATCTGCTCGAACCACCCATCTTGTCTCCTCCAGTGGAAGGAAGACCTTTGATAATGTACTTAACCGTCTTAGAAGATTCCATGGGTTGTGTCCTTGGACAGCAAGACGAGACAAAGAGAAAAGAGCATGCCATCTACTACCTGAGCAAGAAATTCACTGACTGTGAATCCCGCTACTCCATGCTCGAGAAGACGTGTTGTGCTTTGGCCTGGGCTGCCAAGCGTCTCCGCCAGTACATGATTCGACATACTACTTGTTTGATCTCTCATATGGATCCAATCAAGTACATCTTTGAGAAGCTTGCTTTAACCGGGAGAATTGCCCGTTGGCAAATGTTGTTATCAGAATATGACATTGAGTATCACGCACAGAAAGCCGTGAAAGGAAGCATTCTAGCTGAGCACCTGGCTCACCACCCACTCAATGGTCATGAATCAACCAGTTTCGATTTTCCGGACGAGGACGTCATGTACCTCAAGATGAAAGATTACGACGAGCCACTACCAGACGAAGGACCTGAGATAGGATCCCAGTGGGGCTTAATCTTTGACGGAGCTGTCAATGCTTATGGACGAGGAATTGGGGCAATCATTGTTACACCTCAGGGTACCCATATTCCATTTACTGCCAGATTAACTTTCAAATGCACAAACAATGAGGCCGAATATGAAGCTTGCATCATGGGTCTCGAAGAAGCCATGGATTTAAGAATCAAACACTTGGATGTGTACGGAGATTCTGCTTTGGTCATCAATCAAATCAAAGGAGAATGGGAAACACGCCAACCAGGGCTAATTCCTTACAAAGACTACGCAAGAAGATTGTTACCATTCTTCGACAGGGTAGATTTTCATCACATTCCTCGTGAAGAAAACAACTTGGCTGATGCATTAGCCACACTCTCTTCCATGATTAGGATAAATCATTGGAATGACATTCCTCGGATCGATGTTATGCGCCTGGATAGGCCCGCTCATGTGTTCACAGTAGAAGCAATCATCGACGACAAACCGTGGTACTACGACATCAAGAACTTTCTTCAAAAGCAAGAGTACCCTCTTGGGGCGTCAAAGAAAGATAGAAAGACTTTGAGAAAGTTAGCTTGTAGATTCTTCTTGAATGAAGATGTTCTGTACAAGAGAAACTTCGACATGGTTCTGCTCAGATGCGTTGACAGAAAAGAAGCAGAAATACTCATGAGAGAAATACATGAAGGTTCCTTTGGTACTCACACCAATGGACATACCATGACAAGGAAAATACTGAGAGCAGGATATTATTGGCTGACGATGGAGTCAGATTGCTACCAGTACGCAAAGAGGTGTCACAAATGCCAGATCTACGCCGATAGAATTCATGTGCCACCATCTCTTCTCAACATACTCTCTTCCCCTTGGCCTTTCTCCATGTGGGGAATCGACATGATTGGAATGATCGAGCCAAAAGCGTCCAACGGACATCGCTTCATCTTGGTAGCTATAGACTATTTCACCAAATGGGTTGAAGCAGCTTCATATACGAACGTTACAAGACAAGTTGTCGTCAGGTTTATCAAGAATCACATCATCTGTCGCTACGGCATTCCTAGCAAGATAATCACTGACAATGGGTCAAATTTGAATAACAAAATGATGAAGGAGCTTTGTGAAGAATTCAAGATCGAACATCACAACTCATCTCCTTACAGACCAAAGATGAATGGAGCTGTAGAAGCAGCTAACAAAAACATCAAGAAAATCATTCAGAAGATGGTCATCACTTACAAGGATTGGCATGAAATGCTCCCGTATGCTCTTCACGGTTACCGTACATCAGTACGTACTTCGACTGGAGCAACTCCTTTCTCCCTTGTATATGGCATGGAGGCAGTCCTACCTATAGAGGTTGAGATTCCATCAATGAGAGTTTTGATGGAGGCAAAATTGACAGAAGCCGAGTGGTGTCAAAGCAGATTCGATGAATTGAACTTAATCGAAGAAAAGCGCATGACAGCTTTATGCCACGGACAGCTATATCAACAAAGAATGAAGAAAGCTTTCGACAAAAAGGTTCGACCTCGCACAATCAAAGAAGGCGACCTTGTACTCAAAAAGATTCAATCTTTTCTCACAGATTCGAGAGGGAAATGGACTCCCAATTATGACGGCCCCCACGTGGTCAAGAGAGCTTTCTCAGGAGGAGCCTTAATACTCACGACTATGGATGGAGAAGAATTCACCCGTCCTGTGAACGTCGACGCAGTCAAGAAATACTTCGCCTAAATAATTAAAAGAACAACTCGCTAAGTTGAAAACTCGCAAAGAGCGGCTTAGGCAAAAAAGAGCGTCTCGGTGAATCGAAAACCCGAAAGGGCGATTCAGGCAAAAATTAGAGACATAAAAAAAATAATAATAATAATCAATCCCGGTAAACTTAAAACCCGAAAGGGGTAGTTTACGCAAAAGTTAGGGATATATGGCAAGTAACTGTGTTCAGGACAAACTTGATCATTCAAAAATCCATAGCGGAGTGTTCATCAGCAGTAGGTCACCTTCTACGAAGCACGAATACAGCGCAACTCGGAGTGGAAGGGAGAGATAACGGTCGTCACGTTTCATCGTAGCCCTTTTCCCAAAAATTACCAATTTCCAACTTTGTAAATACTCCATGGAATCAAGCATTTGGCTGATTACCATTCCATATATAATAATTTGAGCCTTGTGCTTTTCCTTTGCAATCTAGTCTTATTCAGTTTCTTGAAATGCATTTTAATTTTAAACAGTCATTTTCTTGAAACGAATGTTTTCATAAAATAAAAATGAATTTACTTGCAAAAATAAAGGTGAAATTTCTTTCTAAGGTTTACAAACAATAGGAAGGATGCAAACAGTTGCTCCGAGAATGGTTGAGACTCCGGGAACCAATATTTCCCCATGAGGTCGCTTTGCGAACATCTCCCTATGACGGGTCTTTACTTCGATTCATATTTTTTACTTCGGACAGCGGACAATTGATAGCCAGATATTCCAAACAGAGTTCGAACTACAAGAAGAGGACGTCTTCTGATCAACAAGAATTCAAGACGTATCATAGGATTTTACATCCGCGACAATTCTATTCACATTCACTTTACATTTTATAATTGTCATAATACTCATGCATACATTACATCATAACTGCATAGTCAAATTAGGCTTTTAATCATGAGAATGCCCGAGTCATGAGGGCATGAACTCAAGTTTCCCCTGCAAGTCCTGGAGAAACTTTTTCCTTCAAGACAACGATCCATGTAGAGAGATTTCCCCAAGCAAGTCAATAGATGGTAGTCTCCCTCAAAGAGATAGTTTGTTCACTTTTGGAATTCCTCAGCCGAGAATCTCCTGCAGAGCGACATTCGACAGTCTTCTTCAGATAAGATAGTCTGCTTCACATTTTGGAATTCCCTACAGGTTTGGTATTTCCCCAGCAGGGTCAAGAGGTGCCACTTCTTGTCAAAGAAAAATTCAGAATCTCCCAGCAGATCGACAAATGATTCCCCAGCGGAGTCAACGAATGATAGTCTTCGTCCAGAAGATAGTTCAGATTCCCCAACAAAGTCAGCAAATGGCAGTCTTTTTCATCAGAAGACAGTTTGCTCACTTTCTATCATAACAAAGTCAGCAAATGGCAGTCTCTTTCAGCAGAAGACAGTTTGCTCACTTTCTATCATGACAAAGTCAGCAAATGGCAGTCTCTCCCAGTAGAAGACAGTTTGCTCCCCTAGCAATTGGCAAATGGCAGTCTTTTCCCAAGAAAAGACAGTTTGTCTGCTAAATACTCAAGAGACCGACAAATGGCAGTTTCTTCGAACAGTTTGTCTGTTTCAGGGATGTTTAACTCCCCACAGAGTCGATGAATGGCAGTTTTCCTCTTAGGGAAACAGTTCGTTGATTCCCCAGGCATCAGTTGACGAATGGCAGTTTTCACCCCGAAAACAGTTCGTCCGCCTTCAAACAAAGTCATTAGCCCCTCAAAAGATCATGAGGCCATATGACATTCTTTCAAAGACGTCGAGTCAAAAGGGAAGATGGTGAAGTTTCTTTACAGCCGTCAAATGGCATCTTATCTCCAAGCGCTGATAAGAAGTTTGACGAGGAAACAAACCTTTGAAGTTTCTTTATTTACCATCAAATGGCGTCTCGTCTCCAAGCGCTGATAAGAAGTTTGACGAGGAAACAAACCTTTGAAGTTTCTTTATTTACCATCAAATGGCGTCTCGTCTCCAAGTGCTGATGAGAAGTTTGACGAGGAAACAAACCTTTGGAGATTTTCTCTTTATCTGAGATATCGTCCAAACGCAACTGAGACCAGTTTCGAGATATGGACATCCGAAACGAGGAGAGGTTGTTTACCTTTTTCTAAGTATCAGCACTTAGTTAAAAAAGATGGATTGCACATCCTACATTGCCGTCCATTCACCAGAATCCACATCAAGTATTTCTGCAGGAGTTTGTCTCCTCATCCCCCGCCAAATGCGACAACGGGATCAAGTCGTGCAAAGATTTTATCAATTACAACATCTCAGGAGCGCCCAAAATTCGGGCATTCTTTGATATTTAAGTCTCTTTTACGCAGGAGAGATCGAGATCTCAATCTCTCTCCCTCCGGATAAAAGAAACTTAAATAGGGGCATCTGTCATACCCTAATTTTTGACCCCCCTGAGATGGCATATCTTCAGGATTTTTCATCAGGTCAAGACAAGTTCCCAGAGCAGTCATTTCTCCATCTGGTACCTAATCGAGGATGCTCAAAGACAAGAAAGCTCAGGCAAAGGATCAATCAATACAAAGACTAGTCTCTAATACAATCATGGGGCTCAAAAACTTCACTTTTCTCATCTATGATTGATTAGACATCCAGTCATCTGAGTACAGGTTTACTCAGGTCACCAGACTAGGGTTTTGAGCCTATCAAGGACTAAAATCAGGGATCACTTTTGGGAAACCCTAAAAAGCCCCAGGGAACCATTCAAAGACATCAATCATCTTCAAATAACTCATATGACAAGATCTACTGGACATCACACTTCAATTCAAAGTCTACAGTCATTATTTTCACATGGTCGACAAATTAGGGTTTTGACCTAATTCACCAAGATAGTTGACTTCTGATCAGGGCATGAATCCAAAATTCAAGACATGATTCAAGGATCTCTACTACCTCAATATAATCCATTTATATCATCCATTTGGGGAGAAGATCTTATTTCTACACAAAAGCCCAAAAATTCACTTTGTCAGGAAAAAGTCAACTGTGAAGGATCATCATTGACTTTTAAGGTTTTTGGTCAAAAAATGACTTTCAAAGATCAATATCATCAATATATGGATGTCAAAGTCATTTGGCCAAAGAAATTCAGAGAAATTCATCAAGGAGCGAAAAGTCGGGAATTAGGGTTTTTGAAGGCATGGTGAGAACTCAAAATTTCACCTACACAACTCAAAAAACTTCCAACATGAAAGTTGTAGATCTTGCAAAATAAAACAACATCTTACAACGGAGCTTTTTTCAAAAGATCAACCATTTATGAGGTTTTGGAAATTTTGAAGTTTAGGTCATAAACACTTAGAAATTTTTCTAAGTGTTTTAACCTAGTTTTCATCCAACTTTGGGCTCATTTTTCACAAATTTCCCAAATGATTCTGAAGAAGACATAAACTAATGATTTAAAGTAGATGTTTAGGGCTTTCCAAATTGTGTTCAACCTTCTCCAAATTCAATTTGAGCTAGGAGTTATGCTTGTTCAAAGTTGGCCTCATGAAGTGAAATTATAGGTCATGGACACTTTTGGACTTTGCAAATTTTGTGCAAATAACCTCTCTTATGGATGCTACACGACCCATAACACATCTGAAAACATGCCATGCATTCATTTTCACCATGCCATAAGAATTGAAGAAGATTCTAAAAACAAGAACATGTGATTATGTAATGATTACATTTGTGAATTTATGGCAAATTGATGAATCACCCAAGGAATCTTCTCACCAACCAATTAGAGCTCATTTCTGGCTCAGAATTGTCCCCTAAGATCAAGCAAAATCGAGGGCTAGGGGATTGATCAAATGGAATCAAAATTCCCATCATTGCATAAGAGATATTTGCAAACTTCCTTCATGGCTAAGAAACCAAATCAACTTCACTAAGGAAGCTCACTCCTCTGCAGCTATACTGATCCATTTGCCTATAAATACAAATGCATTCCTCATTCAAAAAGACACCAAAGCAACCATATTACTTGCTTTCTCTTTCTCTTCTCTTGTTCATTGTTTTTCAAAGTTCTTTGGCAAGAAGAATCGATTTCTTCAAACCAGAGCTTATCTTTGGGAAGTGAGCATTCTAACATCTCAAGGGAGGTCATTTGAGGTGATCCAAGCACCTGGATCACTTCTGTAGGTGGAGGAACACCATTGTTGCTCTCACTTTGGAGCATCTGCAGTTGGAGGTCCATGGAGTGATTCAGAAGGTTTCAAGGCAAGCCAATCATCCAGACACACTCCTCAGGTCATAGTGAAGCTAACCAGATGGCTGCAGCTCATCTGTAACTCCAAATTCAACAACCTCCATGTTCACTTGAAGCTGAAATCGAGGGAGGTCCATAGAACAATTCAGAAGGATTCAGGCTACAATAAGCATCCAGTTAGCATCATTGAGTCTCAGGGAAGCTATTGAGATCATTCATTCAAGCCCAGGTGCCCTCAATCATCCTCACGACCTCCATTTTCAGAGGTAAGTTTCTGAACTTCACCTCTCTAATTTAAGTACTCTTTGTGAAATAGCTCGATTCTATCTTGTTCAGCATCATCAGAGGATTGAAAACCCTCTATCATCATCCATTTATCTTTCAGTATAGTCATTTAATTTAATTTTGAAATTTTAGGGTTCTTCACGATTTCTGGTGAATTAGTTAGATGTAGTTAATATTAGTTCACGTTAGTTACATATTTAGAATCGTGAGTGAATTTAGAGCAAGTTTCATGTTTACATCGTGGCAAATGGTTGAGAAACGAGTGAGTTTAGAAATTCAAATTCATGGAGCTTGAGGTTGAAGACGAAGATGGTGGTGGCGCGCAATTTTCAAACTCAGGTCTAAGTTTATTTTATTTTGATTGATACCTGTTTCATTAACGACTAAAACGGGATAGCCCAGTGGTAGAGAGTGTTTGTGTGTTGCGCGTGCCCAAGGTCTGGGGTTCGAATCCCCCTCGCCCCAGACCTTTTGATTTTATTTCTTTTTTACTTCTATGCATTTGAGTAATATATGAATTGCAATGGAACCATGCATATGACACCAAGCGCGCGTTGGCTCAGTGGTGTTGTTTTGGGCTGGTAATACAAAGGGCGTGGGTTCAAACCTGGTTGGTGACAAAACCATATTTTTTTACCACTTTTCCCATTTAACTCCTTCACAACTTTAACAAATTATTTAACCTATCAAAATAAATCATTTTCACTTCATTTTTCACACACTTGTCATTTAATATATCTATTTTATGAATAATCAAAAAAATCATAAAAATATTATTTATTTCATATATTTTTATTAGGTTTAAAATAGTATGATTTAAGTGTTATATTAAAATGTTTTAAATACATATATTCACTTTGTTTTAACTCAATTACTTTGTGAATCATTTTATGATAAAACCCTAATTGATTAGGTCTTAATTAAGTAAAATCTTTATTTTTACTTTAATTAAGTTGACTTTTGTCAATTCTTAAAACTATTTTCAATCTCTGATTAAATAAAATGATTAAGGTTTTCAAACAACAAAACCTTGTATCATTCAAAATCATTTTCAAATTGCTCTCATAACCAGTACTGTAAAGTACTGGGCCTCTAATAGAGTGTAAGTCCCAAACATCTTCTCTTCTTAGCTTGTTTTTCAAAACTGTATTTTCAAAATCTTCTTTCTGTTTTCAAAACATTCTTCTGGTATTTGAAGGGCATTATTCCCGGTGAAACTCTTCAGATACCTATGTGACCTTTGTCCATCTTCACTTCTTCTGTTTTCAAAAACCATTAACTGTTTATTATATATATTCAACTGTTATCAACAAAACAACAAAAATACTGTTGAGGCTCTGTACATACTTCTTCAATGGCCTCCACTCCATCCAGGTTAGGCTTTACAAGCTTTCCGTTTACAGTCTTTATTTAAATTACTGTCAAATATAAACTGTGCATATATTAGTTTAGAACTACGTGTGAGTATAAACCTTAGGACAGTTAAACTATATATATATATTAGGAATATGGCCTAGGATTGAGAATGTCTTCCCGGTGAAGGCTCTTTCCTAATTAGAGATCTGTAGTTCAAACCCCCAAGATGAATTATTCCCGGTGAAACATCTTGGCAAAAACCTTAGAATCCAAATAAATAGGACACATCCACCCAAAGAGGAATTATTCCCGGTGAAACCTCTTACCCATTTGCTTAGAGCCAAAATAAGTTCAAAACTACATAGCTTTCTCTTGTGCTATAACAAGGACCCTCGATGACCCTCGATTAGCCTCCTCTTGGGCTTTGTACAAGGACCCACAGGCTTCTTAAAAGCATTTCCAGCTTCCTCTTGAGCTTGTATACAAGGACCCATCAGGTTTCTTATAAACATAGGAACAGGTCTTTAGTCACCTTTTAGCCTACCCTGGTGAGTTTCTTCCAATTTAAACCAGACTTTAAACAAGCTAAGTTTGTCTCAATTGCACATTGAGTACATTTTTGGAATGAGAGACATGGACAGTCTCTGTCACCCTTATCTTCATCAATCTTCCTTAGCAGAGTCTAGGATCCATGTTTGGTCATCCTCAGCATTGAGTCAGCCTTCATCTTGGGCTTTAAACAAGAAGCCTCACTAGATAATCTTTCTGCCAGTCCCTTCATCCCTTAATAATTAATGGAGTGCTACCCAAATCAATCACTTTGTCAAAACCCCTGGAAAGGGTTAGCCTCCAACATTTGTCTAAAAATGTCAAAACCCCTGGAAAGGGTTAGCCTCCAAAATAATTAATAAATAATTTCATTTCTCTTAGGAGATAATTTCCCCAAAAGAGTCAGAACCCCTGGAAAGGGTCAGCCTCCAAAAAAACATGATAAAGTCAGTCTTTTAACAGACAAATTCACCAGCTGAGCCAAAATCCCTGGAAAGGGTTAGCTTCCAAAGAAAAACAGTCTTTTAATAAATAAAACCTCTTCAGTAGAGTCAAAACCAACAAAAACAGTTAGCCTCAACCTTGGGCTTCATACAAGGCACCCAAACAATAAAACTCCCCTGTCAAGAGTCAGCCTCAACCTTGGGCATTGTACAAGGCAGATAATAGAGTCTCCCCAGTGAGTCCTTCATCACTCAGTAGCCACAACCTTGGGCTTTGTACAAGGCAGATAAACCATATCTTTCATGTGTCAGAGATTCCTAACACTTAGGATCTTTCCCCATATAGTCATCCATATTTAATTCATTTAAGAGTCCGCCACAACCTTGGGCTTTGTACAAGGCAGAAAATAATGTTTTCCCTAGCTAGAGTTAGCCACAACCTTGGGCTTTGTACAAGGCACATAAAATAGAGTCATTCAATTATCCTCAACAGTTAGCCACAACCTTGGGCTTTGTACAAGGCACACAAATAGAGTCTCCTTAAGTAGAGTCAGCCTCAATTCTGGGCTTTGTACAGAACACAAAAATACCCTGTAATTACTCCCCAATGGAGTCATCTCCCAGAGTCAATAATAATTAATAAGTCAATCAAAAAGCCTCAAGCTTGGGCCTCATACAAGCCAGCTAAAGTCAAATCTTTTACACAGTAGATAGACATAGCTTATCTCTATAGAGAGATATTTTTACTACTCTACTACATTCAAACAAACAAACATTTCAATTTCAATTTCAATCAAAGTCTCCCATTTAGGACTCTGAAAGACATGCTCTGGCACATCCCCAGACTTGTACACTTTCCCTAATTTGGATGAGCATCTTTCTTTCATTTTAGAGGCACGATGGCTGTCATACTTGATCAACCAAGTAGACTCCCCTCTTGAATGAAATGAATCCAGTTATTCTGTCACTCCTTTAAATGTTTGTGGTAGAATAGTACAAATACCTCTCTGTAGAGATGATTTCATGTCTCTTTACTGTAAACAGAGATTTAATTCCAAGCTTCAACCTTGAGCTTCAAGCAAGGCACCAAAAACAAGTAATTTCCCTAGTTAGTTCCCCGAACTACATTAAGCTCTGACTTCCACTAGGGATATGTAGGCATGAGATTCACAAGGAATCTCAGCGAGCTAATAAAATACCAAAAATAGTCAGTCTGTCTGTCTGTCTTTCTTTAATCAATTCAATTCTCTCTCCTAACACAAAGGAGAAACTTTCCCAATCATTAGCAGCAAACACAAACACAATGACACAGAGAAGGTTCCTGTAGAGTACTACAGATATGTAGGGTGTTTAAACACTTCCCTATGTATAACCGACCTCCCGGACTCCAGAATTTCTAGTCTAGGTGTAAATCCCCACACTTAGCAAACTCCTAGGGTTTAGTTGAGATCTTTTTTCCCCTTTCCTACTCGTAGGACAAATAAGAAAGTTCGTGTGATATCGTAGGAAGAACTGAAATAAAATTCATCCCACCACGGGCGCATTCTCCTTCCAAATTTCGCGTGAAGGGTTTAGCGTGCCGTCCTCCCAAGTGAAACGGGGAGGTAAAAGAAAACGACCACCACAGCTTGATCCCTTACAAAGATTACGCCAGAAGGCTGTTGACATTCTTCAACAAAGTGGAATTCCACCACATCCCTCGAGATGAGAATCAAATGGCTGATGCATTAGCCACATTGTCCTCCATGTACAAAGTGAACTTCCATAATGAGGAACCTCAGATTACAATCAGGCGTCTTGATAGACCTGCTCATGTATTTGCAGTTGAGGAATCAACAGATGAAAAGCCTTGGTATTTCGATATTAAGCACTTCCTTCAGACTCAAGAGTACCCACTTGGGGCATCGAATAAGGATAAGAAAACTTTGAGGAGATTGACTGGCAGTTTCTTCATCAATGCTGATGTTTTGTATAAAAGGAATTATGACATGGTTTTGCTCAGATGCGTGGATAGACACGAAGCAGACATGTTGATGCATGAAATCCATGAAGGTTCTTTTGGTACTCATGCCAATGGACATTCGATGGCTAAAAAGATGCTTAGAGCAGGTTACTATTGGCTGACAATGGAATCTGATTGCTACAAGTTTGTAAAGAAGTGTCACAAGTGTCAAGTGTATGCTGACAAGATTCATGTGCCTCCGACACTTCTCAATGTTATTTCTTCTCCATGGCCTTTCTCTATATGGGGTATCGATATGATTGGCATGATTGAACCCAAGGCTTCAAACGGACATCGATTCATCCTGGTAGCAATCGATTACTTTACCAAGTGGGTAGAAGCTGCTTCATATGCTAATGTGACAAAGCAAGTTGTGGTCAGATTTATCAAGAACAACATCATCTGCAGATATGGTGTACCGAGCAAGATCTTTACTGATAATGGCTCGAATCTGAGCAACAGCATGATGAGAGAACTGTGTGAAAGTTTCAAAATTGAACATCACAACTCTTCGCCTTATAGGCCCAAGATGAATGGAGCTGTCGAAGCAGCAAATAAGAATATTAAGAAGATTGTGCAAAAGATGGTTGTTACGTACAAGGACTGGCATGAGATGCTCCCATTTGCTTTGCATGGGTACCGTACATCTGTTTGTACTTCAACCGGGGCAACCCCCTTTTCATTGGTTTACGGTATGGAAGCAGTGCTCCCCATTGAGGTTGAGATTCCATCACTGAGAGTTTTAATGGAAACCAAATTATCTGAGGCTGAGTGGTGTCAGAGCAGGTTTGATCAATTGAATTTGATAGAAGAAAAGAGAATGACGGCTTTATGCCATGGTCAGTTGTACCAGAAAAGAATGAAGAAAGCTTTTGATAAGAAGGTTCGACCTCGTGTATTCAGAGAAGGCGACCTCGTGCTCAAAAGGATCTTGTCTTTCACCTCTGATTCAAGGGGCAAGTGGACTCCTAATTTTGAAGGACCATATGTTGTTAAGAAAGCCTTCTCTGGCGGTACATTAATTCTTGCAACTATGGATGGAGAAGAGTTCCCACGTCCCGTGAATGCTGATGTAGTCAAGAAATACTTCGCCTAAAATAATAAAAGAATAGCTCGCTAAGTTGAAAACCCGAAAGGGCGGCTTAGGCAAAAAAGAGCGTCTCGGTGGATTGAAAACCCGAAAGGGCGGTCCAGGCAAAAATTAGAGACATAAACAGAATAAAATACCCGGTGGATTGAAAACCCGAAAGGGCGGTCCAGGAAAAAGTTAGGGATTCATGGCAAGTAACTACATCAGACAAGACTTGATCATCAGCAGTAATCTGTTTATCATAAAGAAGTTCAACACATTTCAACAGAAGCCTTTGCTTAGGAATTCGAAGTTGAGAGAAAGGACGGGGTCATTACATTTCAATGTACCTTTTCCACAAAATTACCACTTTCCAAACTTTGTAATAATCCATGGAGTCTTGCCTTTTGCAGGCTACCATTCTATTAAAAAAAAGTTTGAGCCTTTACCCTTTATTGGCAATCTTATTTCTTTCATATCTCTCAAAATGTCATTTATTTTTGATAGTAATTTTTGAAACAAAAAGAAAATTGATCTCAACAAAATCCTTTTTTGAAATATATAAAAGGAAGTTTTACTTTGATTCATGAGTGCATTAACAAGGAATGGATATGTTGATATATTCATGTGCAAAAGAAGAAGAATGTGTTCCACTCAATGCACCTTTGGCCTGGTTCGAATATGGTGTAGAGCTCAACTGTTTTGTTCTCTCAACTCCAATGTTCCCTAGTGTTGGGTAGCATTTATTCTGAAGCCATCAAAAGATTGTTATAGCAGTCTCTGCTCTGGTGTTTAGCTTGAGACATGCTTGATTATGTTATTTTCGTACTCCAGCTCTTGAGTTAATTCTTGTGTTAAGTTTTGGCAGCATATGCATCATTAACATGCATCAAAAACAGTCATACATTCACATTTGCTATCATGAAATCTACTGTCAAACAGATCGCTCTTTCATTTAGAATGTCTTAAGCAGAAAAAGCTCACTTTCCTTGGAAATCCCCACTGAATTTGTTTCTAGGTGGATAATATGTTTCAGTTATTCTGTTCAGATGTCTGCGAACAGAAGACTAGTGAGTTCCTCCCTCACTTAGTCCAGTCTTTTTGACAGCTTCTTTCCATTTGGTCATGGATTGAATTTTTGGTTGCTGGGCGATGAATATTGAGATTATGCATTTGTGTTTGCATCCTAAAATCATTGAAGAAAGTATTATTGATTGCTCTTCACCGTCATTGGTACAAAGGGGCATCTCTTCATACCTTCAGTGAAACGTCGGTATGTGTTATCGTCAGTGGTACGGCGGTACATCTCTTTCATCGTCAGTGGTACGTCGATGAATTATCTCTTTTATATCCTTAGTGGTACGGTGGTATATCTCTTCATGCCTTCAGTGGAACGTTGGTATGTGTTATCGTCAGTGGTACGGCGGTACATCTCTTTCATCGTCAGTGGTACGTCGATGAATTATATCTTTTATATCATCAGTGGTACGGTGGTATATCTCTTCATGCCTTCAGTGGAACGTTGGTATGTGTTATCGTCAGTGGTACGGCGGTACATCTCTTTCATCATCAGTGGTACGTCGATGAATTATCTCTTTTATATCATCAGTGGTACGGTGGTATATCTCTTCATGCCTTCAGTGGAACGTTGGTATGTGTTATCGTCAGTGGTACGACGGTACATCTCTTCATATCATCAGTGGTACGATGGTATGTTTTCCGTTAACGGAAGAGTGTCATTCTGATTCAGGATGCATATTTTCTCATCCCCAGTGAAAGAGGATGCACCTTTTCTCATCTCCAGCGAAAGGTGATGCTTTAACCTCTCTGGTGCGAAATGTTTTCCCCAGAGAAGTTTCTTTTCCCACCAAAGTTTTGTCTCTCCAACAAAGCCTGGCCTTCCCCAGTGGAGTTGTGCCAGCAAGACATTTGTTTTCCCTAGTGGAGTTCCTTTTGCTCCCCGGTGTTGTCGCGTTTTATTCTCATCATATACATTCATTAAACATTGCATAGCATCTTAGGTTCAAAAATTATGTTTTATATATTTAAGTCTCTTCGATTTCGTCAAAACGAAGATTTCCAATCATCGTATCTCCGAATCGAAGAAACTTAAATAGGGGCATCTGTCAAACCCCAATTTTTGACCCTAAGATCACACATCATTTGCATAACAATCATCAATCAAGAAATTTTAACTTAGAGTTCTACCAGTGATGTTGTGGTCAATCCATCTGCAAGGGAATCATCGAGCACCCATGTTTTAGTCTTGTATATATTGTTCTACTAACCAAAATACCAAAAATATTGCCTTGTGCTTTTGTGTGTTTGTGTTTTGTAGGTATCAAGTCAAAACATCCATCAAAAGGAGCATTTTTCAACATTTTCACTATGCAAATCGATTTGCATAAAGTGTAAATCGATTTACACAACTGATTCTGCACCAGATTTGCTTCTGCCATCAGTGCAAATCGATTTGCATAAGACAGCAATCGATTTGCATAACTGTTTTTGCCCCAAATTTTGCCTTTTTCAGCAATGTAAATAGATTTGCATAAGATGCAAATCGATTGCACCAGTGCGGATTTGGAAAAATGAAGGCAAATTTCAGCTTTTTGAAGTGTTGACATCATGTGCAAGCATGGGAAGCATGACTTAGTTCTTACATTTGATTCTCTACATCATTTAATCATAAACCCTCATGTGATTGCATCAAGACCATTGGATTTCATTTTTGGCTCCAAATCCTTTTCCCAAGCCTAATTCTATTTTCCAATCCTAACTCCAAGCCACAAAATTTCCCAAGCCTAATTGCTATAAATTGAGGCACTCCCCTCTTCATTTTTCAAGCTTTGATAGCCAAGAAACTTATTGCAAATTCTCTCCTCACCTCTTCCAAACCCCCTCACTCAAAGCTCTTTTTCTTCCACACAAATTAGTGAGTCACATCTTGAACCTCACTAATTTAGAGCTAAACCTCAACATAAACACTACTTTTTCTTCATCAATTGTGAGAGATCAAGGCTTGTGGTTGTGTGTTCTTGAAGAAGATTCAAAGTTTGTGAAAGATTTGGTAAAATTCTAGATCCATTCCATAATTCAAGATGTGATCCATTGTTGTTTATGCTTGATGCACCTTTGGTGCTATATTGATGAGATTTGCTTGCTTACTTGATACATTTTCGTGCACAAATTGATCCAAGATCACAAGGTGTTTGGTTTTATGTTTAAACAAGTTTTCTTCTCTTTATTTGCTGTATTTTTGAAAACTGTGTTGTGCAAATCGATTTACATCTGGTGCAAATCGATTTACACAACTGAAAACTACACAGATTTTGAAAACAGAGTTATGCAAATCGATTTACACTCGATGCAAATCGATTTACACTGGGCAGAATGCTGATTTTTGTGGTTTTTGACTTGTTTTTGGTTCTAACTCATCTTCTACTCCTTTCTTTTGATATTTTCTTTGAATCACAAGTTAGAGGCCTAATTTCTCTCTAATTTCAATGGACTTAGGGCGTCGATAGGATGAGAATCCAAATCCGCAAAATTATGTGATTGAAATTATGGATGAAAGGAGCTTTTAATGTGGTTCCATCTTTTACTTCTTTTTATTTTGATCGATGAAAGTCTTAATACCTTGAGAATTCTTATGGATTCTTGGTAAAGACTAGATCACTCACCATTTTTCTTTTCATGCGGTATTGCTTTTGGAAAACGATCTACATATCGTTCTTCTCGCATGCATTAGCACATAAAGTTTTGACCGGCCTCGTTGTAGGGTGATTTCTACATAAATCACTTGGCGATCTGCTTAACATAGCGCAATATTTCGTGTCCCGAATCAAAAAGATCAAATATGGAAGAGAATTGTATGCGGTTGATTTAAGATTTATGGAGGTTTATCGTGTAGTCGCTATGATTTTATCAAGCTTCTGATAAATTTCTATTGAATTTAAATCCGAGTACATCCTTCACTCACCATCGATCTTCATTACTAACTTTGATAACATACTTGACAAGTTTCAAGATGGTTATCTTTAACATCTAACAATTGACTTTAATTTCCGCACTTTATTATATTGCTCTTTATATTTCTCGCTTTATCGCTTTATTTTATCATTTCATCATATTTACATTCCGCTATTTTCTCTTTGTCCATTTGGACGCTATGTTTATGCTTCCGCTATTTTTCTTTTGTCCACTTGGACCATACTTTACTTTTATGCTAAAACACTAATAAACAACAAAAATCTAAAAAACACCTAAGGCTCTCTTTTGGACTATTGGTTACTATCCCGAGCATTATGGAGATTTGGACTTATGGACCTAGCACCTCTGGACCCTTATTCTGTTGTTACTCTGTTGTTATTCTGTCTGTCTGGCATTGGATTGTTGTCTGTTTATGTATGCAGGTATTTCCTTGAAAACCCTTGATGGTTAATTCCAAGGCATTGATATAAGGATTTTACCCGAAAACAGCCGTTACTTTGCCCGATTTTCGTCAGAACTTTTAATGTGCTTAATGCAAAGTGGTGCTAAGATAATAAGTTCATCTGGATCCCCAAGTGGTAATATGTGTTGGTATTGATAAGTCCAAAGGATGGGAAATCTACCTTGACTCATAATGTCAAGTGTTGGCTTCTTTCTTCGGTTAGACCGTTTCTTTCCTTAGCTTTTATTTTACGCAATAGGATAGCCTCTTCATCTCCTCCCATTCTTAAATTTTCAAAATCTTCTCCCTTTTTCAAAAACCTTCTTATGTTTGCAATATTTTCAAAACCTTTTCTTTTAAAACATCTTTTGCCCTTAGTGGCTTTTCTTCAAAAGTTTAGACACTGTTAATTGTCGAAACGAGTGATTATACCCCACGATTTTGAAATTGATTGATATAATGAGATATTTTCCGCGTGAGAGAGCTAGTGGCATACTCGTCGATTTTATCCGAGTTGGAGCCCTTCTTTCATTAGCGATGCAGAGAACTCGTTTGTTCTCATGCTCAAGATCAATGGCTGAGTATTTCTCTCCAACGACGATAAAGTGTTTATTCGTTTTAAAAATGTTTTCCCTTTAAGCGGAACTACATTAGCTCTGACTTCTCCATTGCACCGAGGAGGTATGTAGGCACAAAGCTTAACGCTTTGCCGAGCTTATTTTAAAAATAAAACAAACCGTTTTTTAGCACACACGACACAAATTTTCAAAAAGGTTCCTGTGGAGTACCACAGATATGAGGGGTGCTTTAAACCTTCCCCTCATATAATCAACACCCGAACCTGAGTTCTCTTTCTTGTTTTAAAAAGAAAACTTT
Source organism: Vicia villosa (assembly GCF_029867415.1). Classification (NCBI taxonomy): domain Eukaryota; kingdom Viridiplantae; phylum Streptophyta; class Magnoliopsida; order Fabales; family Fabaceae; genus Vicia; species Vicia villosa. The sequence goes on along the minus strand of NC_081186.1, from coordinate 18,119,686 downwards.
GGGTTTTACGTTCTTTTCCCTTTTCCTTTGAAAAAATAAAGTGCGGTGGCGATTTCAAATGGAACATTGATTCGAGTCAATCCTATGGCTTCGATATCAGATTTTCCCCGCTACATCTACAGAGAGGTATTTCTACTATTCCACCACAAACATTTTAAAAGAGTGACAGAAAAGCTGAATTCATTTCATTAAGAGAGGGACCTTACTTGTTTGTTTCCAAGTATGCCAGTCGCGTGTCTCTTGAATGAAAGAAGGATTCTCATCCAAATTAGGGAAAGTGTACAAGTCTGGGTTTGTTTGCCTCAGAGCATGCCTTTCAAAGTCCTAAATGGGAGAATGTTTGAAATTGAAATTGAAATGTTTGTTTGTTTGAATGTGGTGAGATAGGAGAAATATCTCTCTATAGAGATAAGCTATATCTATCTATTGTTTGAAAGATTTGATTATTAGCTGGCTTGTATGAGGCCCAAGCTTGAGGCTTTTGATTGATTTTATTGACTCTAGAAAATGACTTTACTGGGAATTAACTGAAGAAATTTGTGTTCTGTACAAAGCCCAGAATTGAGGCTGACTCTAGTTAGAAAGTGTTTATTTGATGGGTCTTATTTGGTGTTCTGTACAAAGCCCGGAATTGTGGCTGACTCTTTATTGGGGGGGTATATTATTTATTTGCTGCCTTGTATGAAGCCAAAGGTTGTGGCTGAATCTCTAGGGGGGACACTATTTTCTGCCTTGTACAAAGCCCAAGGTTGTGGCGGACTCTGGATAGGGGAATTCCTATGAAGAGGGTTTTGACATTTTAAAGGAGTATGTGCCTTGTACAAAGCCCAAGGTTGAGGCTGACTCTTCAAAAAAAGGAAGGATCCAACAGTGTGGGATCTTTGACTCAGAGGGGATTTTGACTCTGTTGAGGATTGTGCTTTTATTAAACAGGAAATGATGAATGAAAGACCTAAGTTTGAAGATTGACTCTACTGGTGACCTGTCTGAGTGGTTGACTTAAAGTAGACTCTATCGGGGAATTTATCTTTTACTGACTGATACTGGTGAGATTATCTTTTTAAGAATTGAATTTTTGTAAGCTAACCCTTTCCAGGGAATTTTATTAAAATGAAAGAATGTTGGAGGCTAACCGTTTCCAGGGAATTATATTAAAATGAAGGAATGAATGGAGGCTGACCCTTTCCAGGGAATTTTATTAAAATGAAAGAATGTTGGAGCCCGACCCTTTCCAGGGATTTTTATTAAAATGAAAGAATGTTGGAGACTGACCCTTTCCACGGATGGTATGAATGATGGCAGAAGAATTATCTAGTTGAGACTTCTTATTTAAAACCCAAGATTAAGGCTGACACTGAGTGAAGATAGACAGATATGGAACCTAGACTCTGTTAAGGAGAATTAATGGAGATAAGGGTGACAGAGACTGTCCATGTCTCTCATTCCAAAAGGTGAACTCAATATGAGATTGAGACATTCTTAGCTTGTTTAAAGTCTGGTTTGAAGAGTAGAAGAAGCTCACCAGGATAGGCTAAAAGGTAACTATAGACATGTTCCTAAGTTTATAAGAAACCTGATGGGTCCTTGTATACAAGCTCAAGAGGAAGCTGGGAATGCTTTTAAGAAGCCTCTGGGTCCTTGTACAAAGCCCAAGAGGAGGCTAATCGAGGGTCATTGTTATAGCACAAGAGAAAGCTATGTGGTTTTGAACTTATTTTGGCTCTAAGCAAATGGGTAAGAGGTTTCACCGGGAATAATTCCTCTTGGGTGGATGCATCCTATTTGGGTTCTAAGGTTTTTTTTCAAGATGTTTCACCGAGAATAATTCATCTTGAGGTTTGAACTAAAGATCTCTAATTAGGAAAGAGCCTTCACCTGGAAGATATTATCAATCCTAGGCCATAGTCCTATAATATATATATATAGTTTAACTGTCCTAAGGTTTACACTCAAACGTAGTCCTAAACAATATATATACAGTTCATATTTGACAGTTGTTGCACCCCAAAATTTACCCACTTATTTATTCCCCAATTGGCTCTCATATCACATGCATATGCATACCTCAAGTAGGTCATTCACATAACACTTTCATGCATGTCATTGTTACTGTTCAAGAAAATTGATAAAAAGGGGCTGAGGTTGAGGAAATTATTGGTTAAGAAGAATCAGATTTGAGGTCTTATAGAAAAGGATCATTTCCATGGGAGTCCTTCTAAAATCAGGGTTGCATGCTCTCCAAGTCAAAGCTCTGGTTAAAAGTTACAAATCTCAAGTTCATCAGGCTTTCCAAATTAGGGTTTTGACCAAAGTCAACCCTGTTGACTTTTTGGTCAGAATTTAATCAGGAATTGAATTTTTTGAGTACAAGAATGCAAATGCTTGAAGAAATATTCAGTGGGTTTAATAAGTTGAAGATTGATTGAGAATGAGATCGAAAACTGATTAATCGGGAAATTCATCTGGAACTGGAAAAATCAGAAAAGTTGACTTTTTTGGTCAAAATCAAGGTCAACTGTCAAATATTGACTTTTGGTGGAAAATCGGTCAAAAAAAGTCAACAAAATAAAATAAAATCAAGAAAATGTCAAAATTACCAAAAATGGCAAGTTAGTTGAAATGTGAAAGTTTCCATAAGAGGAAAGTTCTAGACTTAGAAAATATTTTGAAGGTTTTCAAGTTGATTGGTCAGCCCACTTCATGCTATCATTACACGTGGAAAATGGCAAAATTTTAAGACAAGCTCAACATCAAAAGTGTTCAAATCACAGCCCACTACAACTTTCTAGTTGAAAGTTTTTTCATTGGAAGCTTGGTTGAGAAGATAAAGAGATTGGAAGTTGGAAGAATTCAATTGGTGCAAACTATGTTGCTGGGCAAAATGCTGGACACGCATGACACATTTCATCAAACATGTGGCGTGCCAACTTTGAAGCTTACTATAGAACAATAAAAAGACCCATCAGGTACAAATTAAGTATGCATCTCTTCTCCTCCATTTCTTCTAACCATTGAAGAAAGAATCAGGTCATTTGGATAAGTGTGGAACAAATTACAAAGCCACAAAGTGGTGATCACGCAAAACATTTCATGGCATAAGGCTGAGTCAGAATCCTAAGTCACACGCATGCATTCTATCAAACACATGGCGTGCTGATTTTGAAGCCAATTTCAAAAGTCTACAAATTTCCATTAAAGTCAATCTTGGTGCCAAATTATTCTTTGCCATGTCCTCTTCCAAATGAGCTAAGGTTTGTAATGGTTAGATATACATAGGTCAAGATATTAAGCCTCAAACTCACGCGTATGGAACTACGATGAAACAACCATATGGCCAGGGCACGCACGCGAGGGACACACTTACACATCAGTCAGCTTGCTTAATCCAGCCATGCAGAGTATGAATTTGTAACAGCTCACCAAAAACTTACCTCATGTGCATAACCCTTGCTCATGAAGCATAAGGAAAAGCTACAATACAACATACACACCATAACCTTCCATGGGCACTCACCCTATATAAATCAAAAGCACCTCACAAATCAATTCACGTTCACTTTCTTCATTTTTTCAGTTTCACATACAATCCTCTCCACACTCTTTCTCTCTCCCTCATCTTCATTCTCTCTCACCTCCATAACAAACTTCTCAAACCTGCAACAAACCTAACCGTTTTTCAAACCGCCACCTTCTCCACCAGCCTTCACCGCCTTCCATCACCCTCGACCTTCATCTTCACTACCAAACTCATCACCACAATCACCTTGCAACAAACACATTCCATTGATCTTTATCACCACTACAGAATCTCCATAACCACTCCCATCTTTCACATTCATCACTCTCTTCAAGTCTCCATCTTCATTGCAGTCACTACACCATCATCGCTCCAAGATCACGCGTATTATTACTATCACATCACTGCGAGTGGAAGATCAAAGCTCAAGATCTTGAAAGGTTTCTGAGTTTATTTCTCAGAAATCATTTGAATCATTTGACACTCATCATCATCTTCAAGACTCAAGGCGTTGGATTGCAGCTTGTGGAGTCCCCGGCATAAACGTGAATCCAGAATTCTTTTAGGTTAGACTCTCAAACTTCCTCAGTACCTTAGATCACGTGTGATAGTTCATGCATCTAGTGTTGCAATTATGAGACTCATCTTCAATCCTTGAGCTCGCTTTCTGTTTGTATGAGATGCGTTGGTGCTTTACTGTTTGAATCTCGTGGATGAATGCTACGTTTAATTATGAACGTAATCATTAGATAAGATAAGAGTTTTGTTTAAGATTGATGACGTTAGGGTTAGTAAGATGCGCGCGGTCATGATGATAGAGCAAGTATTAGGAGAAATGGATTGCATATTCTTACTCAGCATGAAAATTCGAGTTGAACAATGTTGGTTCGGTCGATTTCGGGGCGAATTTGAATTTGTGCGCGGCGGAGATCCACCGGAGAAGACGACCGGAGAGCATCTCCGGCGTCTGTGCAGGGGTTTGTTCATTTTGTTCATGACGTGTGCGTGGCGAGCCTTGATTGGCTCATGTTTCCCCTTTTTTACTATTTTGTCATTACTCGTATGATTAGATATGTGAGGTGTTTAGATCTGATTGGCTTACACTTTGTTTTTTTGTCTTATTCTCATTAAAATGATACTTGACCAATTGATAAGTGCTTGGGGGATATATTTTTGTCACGTTACCATTAATCACATGCTGAACAAAAAAGATGAAATAGAAGCAGGATCCTGGGCCACGTTTTGGATTGGGCCTCAGAGTTTTTTTACTAATTAGAATTTTTAGGAATAATTGTATTAATTAGATTTTAATTTATGATTTCTTTGAATTTCGATTGGTTCATATAATAAAAAATAGATAGTTATTTTTAGTTTTAATTTTTGAAATAGCTTTGAAATGATAAAAAATACAAAATTGCTTGTGAATATTTTTCGTTTTTTGTTTAGATTTTAATTCTTCCTTTTTGTGAATATTTTCATATTTTGAGAAATGTCTAAAATACCCCTAGTTATTAAAGTTGACTTTAGTCAACTTAAACAACTTTCTTCTTAGTTAATTTCCTCTAGATGTTAGGTTAGTCCTTAAATAGGAATTAGAATAACTTAGATTAGAGAATAGGTTAGTTCCCCTTGTTCATTCTTTTTCTTTTCAACATTAAAACACTAATAAATAGAGATGCGAATCACACCTTATTAAAAGTGGTAGAGAAATGAGTGGGATTTATTCCCTAATCTGTTTCTCAATCACTTAGTGGGAGAGAAATGAGTGAGATTCATTCCCTAATCTGTTTCTCGATCACTGCATAATGGGAGAGAAATGAGTGGGATTCATTCCCTAATCTGTTTCTCGAACATTACATAATGGGATAGAAATGAGTGGGATTCATTCCCTGATCTGTTTCTCGATCATTATACATTCTTATGTGATTCAAATCGCAAATAAAATCCCTTTAAAAAATACCTAACCAAAAACACTTAAAACACTTAATAAAGGCTCGAATTAAAACAAAGTGATGAAGTGGTGCGAAACCTTGTATTGGGTTTTGTTCATCATGTAGTTACATAAAAAACACAAACCAAATCCTTGCTTTTCTTTTGCCTTGTTAGGCACCTAGGAACAAGTTAAGTCCTTTCCAAAATTAGGCGTATAAGTCTCCAAAGGTCGAGCATCGTAGATTGTGACATTAACCTCTGTTCAACTAAAAAAACACAAAACAAATGGAAACTATGGAGCCGAACTACGGTAGCTCTGATTCCTGGTAAGGGATATGTAGGCATTGGGTCGCGGGGCCTAAGCGAGCACACTTGTAAATAATTCCTTCTTTTCCCGTACTTTCTTTTGCATTCATTCACATTTAGTTTTAGACATTAGACACCCTTTAGATAGAAACAAACATAGGTGGATACCATCGAGTACGATGGGCGTGAGGGGTGCTAGCACCTTCCCCTTGCGTAACCGACTCCCGTGCCCTATTATCTGAACGAAAGACCTTGTTCTTATTTGAGTTAGTTTTCCTGGTATTCCTTTCCCTTATGGGATAAATATATTAGTGGCGAATCTGATCCCATTTTTCGCGATAGCGACAGCTGGCGACTCTGCTGGGGATGTGATAGACCTGTGCTGGTCCATTCTTAGTGAGTCGATCCTAGCCTTTGTTTGTTTCGTTTATTGGGTGTTTCTTTGTTTGTTTATATGCTTACATCCTGTATATATGTGTTTGCATATCATGTTTATTTTCCTGCTTGCATATCATGTTTACTTTCCGCATGCATCTGGACTATATTATGGGTCCCCGTGGGGGCCACATATTTTTCTGTTTGCAGGTTGGGTGGGATGTTCTATGAGGTAAAAGGCCCAATACCCAGGCCAGAGTTGACACTTAGGATACCTAGGATAGAGTGGATAGTCATGATGCCAACAGAATGTCAGGTTCTGTTGATTGCGATTATGAGACCCACGACCAGTTGAGATTCGAATGAGATACCATTGTTGGCATGTATTTGCAACAATGATGGTGTTTCAGGAGAATTGTTAACATTGGAGACCTTTTGACCTACCCTGACCTAGATTCACCTGTGAGTGGGGAGGGATATACATGACAGGTACCGTTGGTGACTATTTAGTTCTGTTGGTGACTATTGTTCCTATGGTTCCGTGATACCTATGTCAGACCTTTGATCTCATGACATCTGACCTATATCAGTTATTCAGAGGATTGTACAGTGGTTACTAAGATTATATGGATCTTGATCCCATGTTATTGCATCGCATAATATCATTGCTTTATCCACTTCATTTGTGGGGGATCCTAAAGTCTATTTCCAAACAAATAAAGAAAAAAAAAAGAAAAGATACTATATGCAAAAAAAAAAGAGAATAAAAGAGAAACAAAAGTTGATGAAAAGACTTTAGGATCCCTTAGAAATGAAACATGCATTCATATTATCATGCATTTCATAGTTCTCTCAGAAGCTTATGGGGGCCCTTTCTACTCAGATTCTGACTTCGGCAACAAATTGACTTCTCACCGCTATGTGCTCGAAAGTTAATGATGGAACAACTCCGTGAGTACTTGAATGAGATGAGGACAGAAATGGGGATTAACCTGAATCAGTGTATGGAGATTATTCAAGAGTTTTCTCTTAGACAAAGAAGAATTGAGACAAGTTCCTCAGAAGGCCAAATGCAATGTTAATCTCACCTCAAGAGAAGGTCTTTTGAATCAGCATGTCTGAAGTAATGTTGAGATTCCTATTCTTGGTAAGGAGAATTCACATCATTGAAGTCTTCAAGTTTCCGAGTATTGAAATTTACAAAAGGGTTCACCTCTTGAATACAAGGTTGAAAGCCATAAAAGATTGCGACTCCATTGATTTTGACATTGTTGGATTGCGCCTAGTGCTTGATGTCAAAAGCTGCAAAGGTCATTTATTTTCTCTCTGGATAGTTTGGACATGCAAGCCAAAGTGGTGATCATCTCTTGTACATATGTGGAAGTTGCTTGGGGCTCCCGACCGAGGGATAAGCAAGACGTATTCTGGTCTTGAGCACTGCACCATTCGCATTGCTCTAATCCCTAAATCATTACAAATTCTTGTGTGACTCCGTTTGAATCTTTTTCCATGTGATAATCAAGGATGTTATACAGAGGCATTTCTCATTCTCAAGCTATTGCTTCATGTCATGGGTCATCTCTTCCTGGAATTTTCTTCTCAGTGGCCTTTGCTCGTCAACAGAGAAAGAAAGAATATGAGAAATGAACCGATGTAATTTCAATGCCTTGTGCTCAATTATATCCCTGATTGTTGGTATTTCAGTTGGTGTCTTGGGTCTTCCTTACCACATATAGCTCTCCTGAGTGTGATGGTCATACTAGTTTCTTCCATTTATAATGGTGATTACTGTTCTAGCATCTATATTTGGGGCTCCCGACCGAGGTATAAGCAAGACATTGTCTATCTTGAGCATTGCATCATTTGCGTTGCTCGAATCCCTGAAGTAAGGCAAAAATGCACCACTCTTGTACGCCTTTGTTGGAATATTCTTCTGGGAAGTAATCTAAAGTGTGTGGAAGGAACATATGATAATGCTAAATGGCTACCATGCTGGGGCACCTAGCCATTCAACTGAAAGTGGTAAGACATTCAAAGGCAGAATTCAAGTCCTCGACGATTCCAGAGCAGTCTCATTCACTCCAAGAGGTTCATGCACAAATTGAGGTCTCAACAGGGTATCAAAACTGCAAAAAGTATTCAAGAGCAATAAGTCCATACGGAGTCAAGTCTCCTCAACAATGGCACTCATTTAGTTCTTTATTGCATTTTCATTTGTAACATTTCATTGTTTGTTTAAGCATTGATTGCATGTAAAAATTTGTTAATTTTTTAATGAAAATCATAATACATTGTTTATGTTTGTCTTGAAGTAATCCATTCGTTTTCATTCATAAAATGTTTTGGCATTGCGATACCAACTTTACTAATCTCTTGCTTAGGTAACGAGCGGAGGGAGAATGATGAAGTAAAAAAATGCAAAATCCCTAATTGTGTGTTTTTGAATAAAACCCAGCTGACGATGTACAGGCATTGCTTCAAATCCCCAAACACCGGAGATAAAAGGGAGATAGACCATTGTTAACCCCTTTGAGCCTTGAAGTAGGAGTTTCTTTTTTTTATCAGAAAAAACCCTTAATTTTAACTCAGGGGCAAGTTAGTGTTCAGTTAATCTGATTGAGTGTTCAAAACTCATAAAGGGTACGCATCTAAGGATACAACAATGGTTATCCTTCAAAAGGTTGAGGAAAGTCAAAACCGTGATGGTTATCCTTCACCTACCAAGAGGACAAAAGATGACAATACCATAATGGTAATCCTTCTTCAATCATGGAATAAGGCAGTCGCAATCACTTCCAATGTATCAAAGACAATGCGAGGTCACACGACTTGTAAAAAAAAAAGAGCAAAAAAAAATATGAAAAAAACAAATGAAAAGAAAAAAGGATGAAAGAAAAGAAATAGCAATAAAAAGAAAACTGATGGTGAAAATAAAGCAAGAACAAAGTCGTGTGATAATGAATTAGAAGAATAAAAGGTGAGCGACTGCCATGTCCGAAAAACCTCATTGATTCCTCAACCATTTCAAAATTCCTTATGAGGGATGAGCACTCATGTTGAGTTAATTGAACTTAGGAGTGGAGAACATCATGAAGGGGTGGGCACCAAATAATTTTGAGCCTAAAAATCCTTTGTTTCTGAAAACCATGAACTCGACCAAGTTACAACCCTTAAAAGTCCTATTTGAAGTAGGGTTTATTTCGAAAGCGCACTTAGAGGAGATAGTGTTTAGATGACTCCCAATGAAGCGTAACACATATCTATGTTGGTATCGTATGCCCGCTTTATCATTTCATTCACAAGAGTTGGCCACCTCATTGCATAAAAAGTTTTTAAACTTCAAGACTAGCATAGGCTTTGCATTATAATTACCAATCTTATAATCAACATTATTTTGCATACAAAAAATTTGCTTAAACATCAAGGAAGTTTCCATGATGAGAATCCATGAAGAGCTTGATCATGTCAAAGTAAAAGAGACTTGAGAACTCCATAGTGTAAAAAGCAATCATTTCAGAGATTGATTATCAAAGCAAGTTGTTTGAAGGCTTCATTGAGCATGTGCAGTTTGATGCCCTCGTTGTTTGATCATTAAGGGAAAAGTGCCTGAAGACTCTGTTGAACCTGATCAGTTTGATATTGTTCTTGATTGGTTACCCTGAGGGGAAAGGGTTGAATACTCTGTTGAGCCTGAACAGTTTGATATCTTCTTTGATTGACTATCCTAAGGGGAGAAATCTGAATACGATGTTGAGTGGATGCATATTGATTAAGTACCCTGAGGGGAAGAGTTTGAAGACTCCGTTGAGTGTGATAAACTTGCTTCCATAGTTTGGTTGACTTCAAGGGAAGTAAACTTGAGGATTCTGATAAGACATACATAATCAGGGGCAGTCGCGACGAGGAATTCTCTCGTGAGTTCAGCCGATCTGAAGCAGTTGAGTCGATAAATCTTAATTTTAGTCAATCAAAAGCAATTGAATCAAGGTTTGACCTCTCAAATCCAATTAATATGGGTCAATCAAGTTGAGGAATCCCTGCTTGATTTCAATCAATCTGAAGTAGTGATGTCGAGGCATCTCTCTCAAAATTTAGTCAATCTGGGGCAATTATGTCGAGATTCGAAAAATCTCTTCAAAGATCTATTGATCAAGAGAAATAATATCTCAAATGTATGAATATGCTGGGGCAAATTATATCAAGTAAGCGTGGTGTAAAGATCCTTTTTTAGGCAAATATCTTCGTAAGTCAGGCAGCCTGGGGCACAATATTTTGGTTTGTATCGAAGAAACCGTCATTCACCTATAAGGTGCGGTTGGCCATCACACAGTGGAGAAGTATCACAATGCTTTTTCCCAGCAAGTTATTCTCTCCCCAAGCATAGGAGTTTATTTCTCCTGAGAGTTGATTCCATTCGCCAAGCATAGGAGTTTATTTCTCCTAGAAAAGTAACTCCTCAAGCATAGGAATTTATTTCTCCTGAGAGTTAGTTCCATTCATCAAGCATAGGAGTTTATTTCTCCTAGAAAAGTCTCTCCTCAAGCACATGAGTTTATTTCTCCTAGAGAAGTCTCTCCCCAGGCATAGGAGTTTATTTCTCCTGAGAATTCATTCTCTCCCCCCAAGTATAGGAGTTTATTTCTCCTCGGAGTGGTTCCATCATCCCATAAAGAGTTCCTTATCCAGATTTCTCATCCCCAACATGGTGAATCGAGGGGATCTCCTCATGTCAAAAATCCTCCAAGCAATGGAACATGGTGAGAAGTCAGAAGTTATTCTTCAAGTCAACTAACAAGTATATCTTGCAAGTTAAAGTCCAACGTCTATTAGCACCCCCACAGAGTTCTTAACACTAAGGGGATTCTCCCTGGTGTTTACCTATCCCGAGGTCAAAGACGAAGCTCGATCGACAAGTCAGCGGAATA